>NW_013952880.1:165325-172553 GCF_001266775.1 Austrofundulus limnaeus
GTGTGTGTGTGTGTGTGTGTGTGTGTGTGTGTGTGTGTGTGTGTGTGTGTGTGTGTGTGTGTGTGAACCAAGCCTGAAAGTGATCCAACAACTTGTCAAACAGGAGTTTCAGTCACATTATGTGTTGAGTGTAACTATAGTAAGAAACACATTGAAACAAACCAGTTTCTAAATCCATCTAGTTCATATTTAAATGTTACCAGTTTGTCTGTAAAATCACAGAGCATATTGTTACACTTGCACCTGATAAAAACACCAAACCATCACACAAATGAGAAGAGTCAAGTGATTAACACTAATACAGGTGCAAACTGACAAGACGTTAATCACCGAGGCTCAGACAACTGATTTTACAGATGTAAAGATAGGAATCCACAAGAAGTTGTTGTGCAGCATAAATGCACAATTCAAGTAACAAAATGTGTGTTTGTTACAGATACACAACCAGTCCAAGAGGGGCCAAGATTAAAGTGAATTACTGCCATCTTTAATCTGTAAAATGTCATAGGGAACTATTGCTTTATAATAAACAACAACAACAAACAACTAACGTGCAAGTTCCCATCTCATAACACGGGGACACATTCTAAAAAGAAGCCTCATTTATGTAAGACAGAAAAAAAACTGTCAGGAAAATTGTCCGTTGCTTTTAGGATTTCTTTTCTGTTCACAAACCAAAGTTGTAGCAGGACCCACGGATGACCACCATTAAAAAAATCAGTGTGACATTCTGTCAGAGCAAGGAAGAGCCTGAAGCTTCTGAGCGTTCCTGTAACTGAGTCATGCTATCTCACGCAGACATATTAGATAAGACAGGAAGAGGTGGAGGAGTGGAGGAGTGGAGGGATGGTGGAGATATTTTGTAGAACAGAAATGCTCCCATTTGTTCCTTTGGTTGGTGTTAATCAGTGTGCAGTTTACACGTAGTATGATGTAAACCATATGCTAAGTGATGGTTATTTTTGTACTCTATAAAGTATATCAGACCCCAACAGACACTTCAAGTACTATATACTCTGTAGTATTTAGCTCGTCACATAACTTCATGTCTTGGAGGACAGCAGAAACAAAAATAAATCAGGATTTATTTAATGTTGGAACAAAGTACAAAATCACAAATTACAAAATTTATATGGAGGTCACAACTCAAGGCTTAAATTTATGAAATGCCTACTTGTAAGTAAAAAAGAGGGATTTGGTTCCATGATTTACTTTCAGGTTTTAGTTTGGTTCAGTCAGTCTCAAAAGTAACAGTGAAAGTTGTTGCAAAAACAGATCAGTGAAGCATCTCCAGCTGCAGTTGCCTGATATGGTCACTGAGCAGACTGACTGTGTATATGAAGGCTCCTGTCTGCAGTCTATGGTCTCTGTGTGCTGCATTATGTTACTTCATGTTATCATTGGAATGACTGGCAGACATTTATAACAACTCTTAAAAGCAGTTTCACACAAAATGCTTGACATAAACAGTATGTACATATGCTGCGTATAAAAGTCCCAAATTGTAGATGCCAAACTCAAGTGTTATGGCATGACTAATCACTGTATAATACTGTACAGAGTGAGTCAAAAGTCTCAGGACATCATTTGATTTCAAACAGTAAAGAGAAAATGAAATGTCTGAATACCACAGCAATGAGATGCGGAGCCTGCACCTAAAGCTTGATAACTTTTGCATATCCACAAAAAAAGTTATTATGTGGACAACCCCCTAACAAAATGTGAACATCAAGGACATTGAGTCCTTACTGATATTGCAGACATAGACATTGTGATGACAATAATTTTTCCATATTAGCAGCTCAAATAGATGTTTAGCTTCCAATGTGTTTGAATTTCTAAATCAGACTGTGTTTAAATAAAAATAACCTCATTCAGTTTGCTTTGCCTTAAAGGGGACTTATGCAAAATCCACTTTTTTAGTCATTATTCGCATTTTGTTGTGTACTTGGAATCTCTCAAAGCAGAAAAGTTGAATTTAGTCTCCGCAGGTGCTGCAAAGATATCTGTATATTCTGTTTGGGTCATACTTTTAAGCTGTTTGGCAGAGACGATTTGGCAAATTTTTCATGTGTACAACCCACATACTCAGCTCTACTGCTCATCCCACAAATGCATGTTCCTTACAAATGTGACACCATTTAAAAGGGAAATTAACAGACTTTCCAACAGTATAAGATTTATTGCCAAGAATTACTGTTACAACAAAGCAATAACCTCCCAAACACAAATTTACTTGTTTTTTGTGCTAAGTTTAGCTACTCCATTAACTGAGTTGGTGGCAGGGGTGATAAAATTAGTTCTGGGACAAAAGGACTGATTTGCACTGTAATATTTAGCAGGATGGTTCTGTATGAATTTGGTGCAATATGTGTAGATAGAATCTGGTGAATTAGGAAGTAAAAATGCATATCTTTAAGTCTAAAATGAGGCCTAGATTTCATCTATTTTACTATGTTTATTGTAATACACTGAAACTAAGTAAGCTAATGAATTTAGATTCTGCAACTAAATATTTATTATTCAGATGGTGCTGAATGTGAATCCATTTCAACACATATTTACAGAATATCTTTGTAGATTATTGGGAATCTATTTTATTTAGTATTTGATACATCTTGAGAAATACAAATTGTACCTAATAGCCTTTAGCTACCAAATCAAAATGACCATTAAATAAATTATTGCAGTTCCAGTTTATATAGACTCCAACTGAATGATTTAAATGTGAAAAAGATGGATTTAAAAGCATAATATGCCCACTTTAAGAGTGAAAATGTAAGTTTGGCTAACTTAAAGGTTTATTAAAGGTTTTTCATCACCTCAGGACTGACACAGCCTAGTACTGTAGCAACTGTTTAAAGACAAATCAGAGCCTAAACTGCCTGCAGTTTTATTCACACATAAAAAATAAACATATATTGTGTAATAAGTCTTTTTCATTAACGATTCATTTTTTCAATCAAGTGAAATGATAAGATTCAAAGGTTTCCTGTAGTTCGAATCCTAAACCCTTTTTTGGATCCAGTCAGGAATCATGATGTGAACAGTCCGTTTGGTAATGGGACTATTTTCAAATGAAGAAAACAGCTGTTGACTTTAAATTGTTGGCTGCTCTGTGCCTTTTCATCAGTAGATACAACACAACTGTATGAAGCAAGCTGATTTTCAGTAGTGTTGGATTGTTTGATTGTTCACACAAAGGCGTGCTTATCTTGTTCTGTGGAGTTTTGAAGTTCGCGTGGGATCACACGAGTGAGAACTGAAAGGAACGTCACTCACCATGACATTTTTTCTCTTTTCAGATACAACCTAAATTTCTCAGGCTGATCTTTATCAAGCAGTTAAAGCGGCCTGTCATGCAGACAAATCTCTCTGTCTCTCTTATTTTGAACTTCTTGTACTGTAGCTGCTTGTCAGTCAATCTGTTGTGTTAACATGACTGTGGAAGAAAACACACAACTTCTCTTTACATCCATTCTCTCAAAGCTGTTCTGATGTTGTGTACTGGAAGGCTTTCTAAGTGTTTCACTATATTTTCCATCATGTGTTTTGTGTGTTTGTTGTGTTCCTCTTTAGAGGTTTCCCTCTTTTGTAACTCCACACTCGGTGTTTTAAACGCTCTGGCTCATGCATTGCAGCCAAACAAGCTAACACACTTGATATGCCGTCACAAGTGTGGATGTGTTCGCGAGCCTCGCAAATCATGCCTTTGAAGCGTTCGCACATAGTAATTGGTGGCTGCTGATCTAACTTGAGATTTGCCTCTGATCTGGGTTATTTATCTGCAACTTTAATGCATTTTATGTCTGGGAAGTGAAGATTAGGCTTTACTTTTTGGCACATTGAGTGTATTTGTTTGGCCTTATTGATATAAATAAGACATTCTTACCAAGAAAAAACTGTTACACCTTGGAAAATCAAAATCATACAAAAAAAAATAGGCATCTCAGTACTACATGGGTCTTCAAGCTCACATTGTGGAATCAGCCAGGTTGTAAGGGTGATCTGGTGCATCCACTTAACACTAGTGTTAAGAGTGAGACAACAATGGAGATGGGGCTTTACAGTCTTGTTCAGGAGTGATGGTAAGGTGGAGCGGGAGATGGTACGATCGATTGGGGCCTCGTCCTCGGTAATGAGGACGTTGCTTCGGTCAGTCAAGGTGAAGAAAAGGCTGAGTCGGAAGGCAATGCTATCCGTTTACTGGTCTGTCTACGTTGAAACCCTCATAGGCATTTAGTTAGAGGGGCATTGTAACAATGCCCTGTTCATTTTACAATGCCCTCCTGGCAGCTAGGGTTGGGCATAATCGTATCGTGTGTAATTAATCATCAGAGAAACTTTAATCAATTATTTTTTGGCACTTGATGATTAATACGATTAATGCCACCAAGCAGACTGACTTGAGATTTCGCAGTCACTCCGCTCGGTGTTCCTCTCTGCCTCAAATATGACGAACATTAAAAAAAGGTTCTGTAATTTATTTATGTATCAACACAATTTAAAATTTGATGTATAGCCTGAAGTCTGTAATTTTAATAAAATTTGGAACAGATTTTTATGAAGGGCAAATCTTTCCCACTAAATTGGTCATGTGACTAGGACATAAGAGTGTCCAGGGACTCCAGGTGATTAATCGTTATCGACTAAATACCACAATTAATCGTGATTAATTTTTTTGCCAATATTGCCCAACCCTATCAGCAGCACGACCGGTCAGTGGTTAGCACCAACTCCTCACAGCAAGAAGGTCCTGGGTTCGATCCCCGGTTCGTACCTGGGGTCTTTCTGTGCGGAGTTTGCATGTTCTCCTCGTGCTTGCGTGGGTTTTCTCCGGGTACAATAGGTTGCCTTCAGGCCCAGGCCGCCCTTGAAAAAGAGATCTGAGATCTCAGGGACTTCCCTGGTAAAATAATGGTAAATAAATAAAAAAATTCAGCTGGCAACACCTCAGGACACCCTATCCATATTTTGGTCCACTAAGTAATTATTTTTTTTAACTCTATAAATTTCATAAAATTCAAAAAAATAAGTAAGCTGCAGAGGGAGTGACCATAATTATTTTATGACGCCAGAGGAAGACAAAAAATGAATTGGGTTGTGATTTTACAACTGCAGTAGCTGCTGTTGTCACAGTCTTCGGTCCCAGTCTGTCCGTAACCTTTTTTTTTAACCTACATAAACTTTGCGAGGCCTCTGTGAGCTCGTAAGCATGTGCATGCGGGGTGGGGTCCTCCTTCACAATCCTACCTACAAGCCTGGTCATGAGGCATGGGTTATGACCAAACAAGAACAAGATCCTGCAACAAGTGGCCAAAATGAGCTTCCTCTTCAGGTTGTCCAGGCTCAGCTTTAGAGACAGCGTGAGAAGCTCCACCATCCAGGAGGAGCTCGGAGTAGAGCCGCTGCTCCTCTGCATTGAAAGGAGTCAGTTAAGGTGGTTCAGGTATCTGATTAGGATTACTCTTGGACACATACTTTTCGAGGTCTTCAGGGCACACCCCAAGGGTAGGCGGCCCCCTGGGAAGACCCAGGACTTGCTGGAGGCTCTCTAGCCTGGGAGCACCTTGGGGTGCCTCAGAACAGGCTGGAAAGTGTTGTTGGGTAAAGGGATGTTTGGGTTTCTCTCCTGCTGCCTCTGTGACCTGACTATGGATAAACAGTAGAAGATGGAGAAAAACACATCTACCTCAACCTTCCCTTCCTCTTCCATATTTTCACACACAAAATGCTGGGCGTGAAGAGGGAGTTTTATAAACCTAGAGCTATAGTTGACCATTCTCCACCCAGCATGTTATCGATAATTTTGAGGGCTTCATCATCGTCACTGAACTAGGGGTGCAAGAAAATATCGATACACTGAAACATCGCAATATTTCATTTCCGGATACTGTATCGATATTCTAAAGCCCTGTATCGATTTTTTATTAAGGTTTAAAATGACGTCAACTTTTCTGCCAGCCATTCATTTTTATGTTGTAGTTCAGCCTCTGACCACTAGTTGGCAGCAGTGAGCCAGCCATTTGGTTCCTCTACCTCTTGAGGTAGAGGCTATTGTTAAGTGTTGGGTGATCATATTGTAAATTAATATCAAAAACTAAAAAGCTGCAAAAAATATATTTTCAAACTATTTATTGTCAAATTTAGTCTAATAATTGAAAACATGTATGAAATAAGAAATATGAAACAAATAAAATAAAATACATACAAAGCAGAACACAGCTAAATGTATCAAAAGTACGTCTATGTAATATTAGAATTTTCTGAGACAATGAATTTTGGTTTTTCATTTTTTCCCCCAGTAAGAGGTTTTTATTTAATAGAATTTTTGGACAAAAAAATCGCAATATATCGCAATATATCGCCTTGCTTACAGTATCGCAATATATCGTATCGTGACCTCTCTGTCATGATATGTATCGTATCGCCAAATTCTTGCCCATACACAGCCCTACACTGAACAGATGAGCTACATAGTGGCCCAGACTTGAAAATATTTGACTGATATTTTCACTGTCCTGTTCTCAAACTCTTGTGCTGCGTGTTCATGAGACGTAGCTTTATGAAATACAGTCAAGTCCCAAATGCTTTCATCGATAATAAAAAAACTAAACATCCAGTCAGGATATCTATGCTGGAGCACACAGTTGCCACACATGGACCACCATTGTTCCACGAGTCAGGAAAACGCTGACCCACTTCTGAGCGAGACGTAGAGCGTGAAGACGGTAAGAATGAGAGTGAAGTCTGTCTGAAAAGTTTATGGAAAGAAGTCAGAAGACTGTGGTGGACCTCAGCGTGAGAGGCACGCTATCTATCCCACCACAGTTTATTTGTGATGTGGTTTATTTTAATAGATTCTCCCATGGTTTGATTCTCGCAGCCTACAACCCTTTCAACCCTCCTCCTTGTAAATACAAAAATAAGCAATAGAAAGTGCACTGACTGGTGAGGGTTCCCATGTGGATGTACAGTTAGGGAACTTCAGAAACCAAAAGAAAATAAAAAGAGAAACAGTTTATCTGACTGTATCTGTGTGCATACGTATGTTGGAAAGGGAGAGGCAGTTCATGGCAGGCGGGAGAGATGAGGGGGCAGAGTTTGATCTGGGACAGTGTGGGAGAGAAAGAGTGAATAGCAAAAGCACAAAAAAAGTGCAAGGCCTTGGGAATGAGTGTGTGTGTTGGGGAGGGGGCAGTTAGGCTGAAATATATCTGCAGGCGTT
>NW_013952880.1:172619-174226 GCF_001266775.1 Austrofundulus limnaeus
GGGGGGGGGGGGGGGGGAGACAAACGATACATTGCTGAACTGCAGGAAAAAGAAAGTCAGCCAGGAGGACGGCAGATCGATTCCTCCCTTGAGTCTAACAACAAACATTCTTTTTTCTCTCTCTCTGCATAGTTCACCTCTGCTGCAGCCCAATATTATCCCATCAGCACTTCATCTCTATCACCCTCTCCTTCCTTTACACCCACGCCCCTCCTGTGTCTTATTTATGTTTTTTGAAGCCGCTGTGAAAGATTCAGAGATTTAGGTTGAATTTTCTATGGAGTTTGGTTCCCACAGTAACTCACTGTGGTTGGATGATAAAAATAAAAATATTAAGCCGGACGCCCTGTATCTGTCATCTGAAGACCAGGAAAAATATAAATTATAAACAAAATTATTACATCATACTTCTTTGGGATTATGTCAGTTTAACATTATAATATGAAGTTATTATGTTATCTCTGAAAATATTTTATTGCCTATTTAACAACAACAAAAATATATCAGTTACCCTTCAAATGAGTGGAGTTGATCAGACATCTGTCCATCTGTCCGTCCGTTTTTTTCCGCTTATCCGGGGTCGGGTCGCGGGGGCAGCAGCCTAAGCAGAGAGACCCAGACTTCCCTCTCCCCAGCCACTAGCTCATCCGGGGGAATCCCAAGGTGTTCCCAGGCCAGCCAACATTAACCAATTAATCTAGGGCTCTGTTGGTCTTGTGTAGTTTCTTTAAACTATTGTAATTTTTAGTGTCTCTGTACTAGTGATGCACAATATATCGAAAATTTATCATCATTGCAATACTTGCCTGTGCAAAAGGCATATCTTCAAAAACTGTATAAACTGCAATATTGGCTCAAAGAGTTAGAGTTGAGCTTTTTGAGCCTAGAGTTGGCTCAAATGTTTTATGCTTTTTGTCAATCACACAGACGCTGAATGTATTTGGCCGATAAAAAGGAGAGCTTCACAATTTTGCCAATTGAATGTATCTTTTTACATTAGATAGCCGCCCACTACGTAGATGCGGGTGGATAGCATTGCATGCAGCTTGTTGTTTAACTAATACAGCAGCTGTCTAGTTGCACTTTTTAAAAATAAAACTGTCATGTTGTAATGGAAATGATGTATAGTTGATTTTTTTCTTTTGCTCTAAACCCAGAGCAGAAAGACATCTACACTATACTTAAGTATTTGTTGATTTATTGCAAGTCGTATCGTTGTCTCATTATTAAAGAGTCACTTACCCCAAAATTAACTTTTTTAGCTGATAAACTGTCTAGAATGTGTCTAAAATGTCTAAAAATAGTACTGTTACTGTGCTATTTGTGATGTTTTTGTGCGTGTTTGTTCAAATCTGTAATATTTGGTCTAAAAACGTGTTTTTGCTGCTCATATGGGTAGAGCAGTGGTACTGCAGGCTAATTTGCATATTGGTTAACGGCTCTCCATGGTGACGTGTCTTCTCCACGGTTTCGTCATGTTTATCTATTATTTCTATACACGGTGCTATTTTGGAACAACTAATTTAATACTAAATATACTTCAGTTGCACCAATATACTTTTTGTATTTAAGTTGTACAAAAGCACAATTTTAAGTGTATTAAGTAC
>NW_013952880.1:174914-177451 GCF_001266775.1 Austrofundulus limnaeus
AAGATACACTTTAAGCACTGTTATTGTACATCGCAGGTTTTCCTAATATCGTGCAGTCCTACTCTAAATCAATAATTGAGCAAACAACACTAAAAAATAAAATTAAATAAAAAATTTGCTCTGACACTTGAAAGACCAGTTAGGAATAGACTATATTGGGTAATCAGCATCAGAGCTCACATCATCACCCATGTGCAAGAAATAGTACCCACCACCACTATGCAAGAATAGCTCTTCGATGTCTTCACCAATCGCAACCAGTTGTAATCTCAATAAAATAATCCCTAAGAAATAATCAATGGAGCTACGTAACAGTGTTTTTATGAACACTGGCAGCCAATTTAGACTTTCATCTCTAGTTTGTGTGTTTGGTCTGGTTGGTGTCTAAAGATCACACAATTCATGCTTTGAAAATGTTTCCACCTAAACTAAAGCTCCCTCTGTGGGGCACTAGTGACAAAAATAGGCAGATATTTGCTTCATGGGGTAAATTCACTTGGTGATAGGGATGTCCCAAACCTGATTTTTTGGCTCCCGATACAAAACAATTTTTTTAATGATTAGTCTTTCCGATACCGATCCGATACCAATCCGATAGCTTTATTTCTGCCCAAGTGACAAGGTTGGTAGTATTAAAGCAAGCCCTGCTGTTCCCACCACGAGAAACATCCAGTTTTGCAAGATGCATTTTCAGCATCATTGTTTTCTATTGAAAAATGTTCCCACACTGTGGACACTCTGCGTTTTGACCTCTTAAAGGCAGTTGTAAAGCATGATGATGCTGAAAACTGTTGCAAAAACTGGATCGGCCCGATCACATGACTAAATCCGATACTACCCTATTTTCAAAAAATGGCCATATCTGCCACCAATACTGATCTGATCTGATCTGACCAGTATCTGATCGGGACATCCCTACTTGGTGACAATTTCACCACTAAAAAGTCAAAACCACAGTTGCAGAGACTTTAGATTTTCTAATGCAGAACATAAGGTCAAATGTCAACTGTCTGTAAGGGGTATGATAATTTTTGTCATCTGTACCAGGAGGTGTACCAGTTTTTTCATTGTGGTTGATGATATGCAGTGCAGGACTCTGTGACCCTGTAAACTGTGAGAACCATCAGCGCATCAACGTTGATAAAACTCCCCAATAAATGGTGGCGCCAGAAAAAGAAAACAAACAAGGAGACGCCGTGTAAGATTTGCCATTATCCACAATTTCACTATTTATTTATCACTTGAAGACTACAAGGACACAAAAACTGTGTTGAACGTCTGGTGAAAAACAAACATCTTATTTTTTAAATAGAAGATTGATAAAAAAATTAACATGATTGCCTCCTCCTGAGCTGGAGAGTGAAACTGTGGACACAGGCTGAATGCTGAAGCTTAGTAGAGAGGTCTTCAACCATGTTCCTCATGACCCACTGTCCTGCATGTGTTAGATGTTTCCCTGCTTCATCACACATGACTGAAACAAGTGATTGACAGCTTTCTGCTGAACATGATGACCTTCTGAGAGGATAATTTAATGATTTGAATCAGGTGTGTTGAAGCAGGGAAACAGTTAAAACATGCAGGAGAGTGGGTCACTGAATACAACTGTGTCCAGTTCTTTTGAATCTTTTTTCATTATTATTATCAAGATCCCCTGGGCGCAACTCTTTCTGTTTAAAGTCTTTTTGGAGAATCTCCAGTGTCTTCATCATCCCTCCTCTCTGTTTTATCTTCTTTGTCCAAACCAAGTTTGTCTGTCATGTGTGATTGTCCTGTTAGTTAGCTGTGCACACTATCCTGCAGGGTGATTTGCTAAAATGTCAGTAATTTAATCTCAGTTTAAATCCAGCTGTTGTGTGAAGGCCTCTGTGGTTTGTTCCCAAATATTAGTGATCAAACAGCATCATGAAGAAAAAAGGAACAAACCAGACTGGTCACGGAGAAGTTTAAGGCAAGTCATAAAACAACATCCCCAGTTTGGAACACCTCACAGAGCTCTGATCAGTTGCTGGTATAAATGCACCTTCCACACTGCGCGTCGGTGTTGTTGTGGTTTTTATTTCGGCCGCTCCCCTCAACGGGGTCGCCACAAGCGAGCAAACTCACACAAGAAGTTTGGCAACTATTTTATGCTTTTTTTTAAATGCAACCTGGGCTCAAGTTTGCAGCACATGGGATTACGACACCTCAACGCAGACCAGCAAGCTACCTCAGACACCCCCCACCAACCACCAACCACCATACTTCAGTGTGAGGTGTGAAAATAAGTGACACAAACACTTTGTGTTACAAATTGTCTTGTGCTTTACCACTTCCTTGTTGAACAATAGGGTAATAATTGTGATTAGGTGTATGAACAACAAACAACTAATAAGACAGTTATAACAAATTGTATTAACTGTACGGAGGTATAACAGTGGGTAGACAGATAAGTCAGGTTCACATGATTTCATGACACTATTAGAAAAAACTTTGCTAACATACAGCAAGGAGGAAACCACACACACACACACACACACACACACACACACACACAC
>NW_013952880.1:177701-182445 GCF_001266775.1 Austrofundulus limnaeus
CACACACACACACACACACACACACACACACACACACACACACACACACACACACACACACACACACACATATTTTATAATAGGAAGGACAGTTCATGAGTCTTCTTGTTATCCTAAAGTGTGTTTACAGTTTGATTTCCGGTCATTCAGCAGATGTGTGTGCGTGTGCGTGTGTGTGTGTGTGTGTGTTTCATTCAGCCAGCAGCAGCGTGAGGTCAGGTCCTTTCTCTCCGGGTTTGGCACGGCTTTGCTCCGATCCTTGCCCTGTCACTTCCAGCTCCTTTCAGCTGGCTTCATGAAGCCGCCCGACGAGCAGACCAACTATGTGCTGTTGTTGAGGAGTAGATACGGGCCTGCAGCTGCCCGCTGACAGCTGGCAAAAACTTTTCTGTTTTTTTTTTTTTTTAGGGGTGGGGGGTGGGGGGGGCAATGTGCGCGCAGTACTACGGCAGTACTACTAGCCATTTCAACTTAAAAAGCAGAAAAAAAGCCAACTGTTTTAATAAAAGCCAGACAGAAAGAGGCGAAGGCAGTTTACTCACCAGTCGCTGAAACCCCCTGCATTTTGCACAGAGTTGCTGTCGGGTCTGCCTGAGCTGAAGCCGTCCTGTCCTCGGGAGAAGCTCCAGCGTACCGTGGACCAAACTCTTCACAGCTCCTCTTCTCCTCTTCGCGGACAAAAACACGCAGGGACGCTAAGAGCTCGTCATGGTGTCCTAATTGACGCGTGAGATGTTATTCGGGTCAGTTTTTGTGTGGATTAAGGGCAGTGTGTGTTTCCATGAAGCCCCCTCTCTTCTCTTCTCCTCCCTCTCTCTCCGGAGGCAGAGCTCTCTCAGCTCAGCTCTCTGCAGCTGGAAAAATGTAACGCGCGTTCCCGCCAGCGCGAGGCGCGAGCACGTATGTCCCATTCATTGAGTGAGGGAAAAAAATCTCAAAAATATAAATAGTAGATAAGATTCGCATTTTAACTACTTTCTCTTCTTTAAGATAAATTTCACCAAACTATCGTTCTGATACTTATAGCTTATAGCAAAATTGTTAATTTTAGCTAGCGTTTTGCGCCTTTTTGACAATTTTAGCTGTGAGCTAGCCATTTTTTGAGTTTAGACTTTATCTTACTACATTTAGGTTTTAGCTAATCTTTTGACGTTTAAAGCTAACTTTGTGTTGTAATCATGTAGCTGCCATTTTTTTATTTTAGCCAGTGATTTGGTTATAAAACACTTGCTAAAAGTTTTAGTTCTGTTTTAGCTCGCATTTTGTTACTTTTAACTAGCCATTAACTATTTTGGCTTAAAGCTATTTTATTTTTTGATATTTTTAGCATGTTACTTTAGCATGTATCTATCTTTTTATATTCTAGCCAGTGTTCTGGTGTTTCCATGCTTTAGCATGTTACATTTTTAAATTTAAGTAGTGTTTTACTACTTTTGGCTTTTCTCGTTTTGGTTTTTATCAGTAGTTCTGCTTTTAACCAACTTTTTGCTGTTTTAGCTTCTAGTTAGCCATTTTAGCTAGCCATATGCAACTTTTAGCTTTTTGCTAGCCGTTTACTGCTTTAGCTTATAGCTAATGTTTTGATGTTTTCACTAACCTACACTTTTAGTATGTTAACCAGTGTTTTGCTAGTTTTGGCTATTAGCTCGTGATTATTTAGCTTTTAGCTACAGTTCTACTTTTAACCAACCTGTTGATGCTTTTAAATTTGTTAGGTTTTTGTATAATTTTAGCTGTTCTTTTACTACATTAACCACATTTTGTCACTTTTAAGCCATTTGCTACTTTTAGCCTTTATCTTTAGCTATTTACTACTTTTAGCTTATAGCTATTTTTATGATTCTGCTACGTTTTGCTGCTTTTAGCATATAGCTACCTTTTTTTAGACTTTTGCTACCTTTAGCTTTCATCTAGTGTTCTGTTCTTTTAGCTTTCAGCTATTTTCATCTTTTGCCTTTAACAGCCCAGGTAGCTGTAAGCTATCTGGGTTTTACAGCTTTTACAGCTAATTTCAGCAAAGCCCTTCAGCACGCAGCTTCGCGCTGAGTTTTAACAGTAAAGGGGATTTCTCTAGTTATTTTATTATTTCTATTTTTAAGCACGGGTGCCTTTTCAGCCATGCCAGCCCCACAGGCAGAGGCACGGCTGTCACGTGAAGTCATGAAAAGGATGAATGGGCCTGTTTGAATGGATGGCTCAGCTCTGAAAACTCCACTTATTACTTATTAGAGTGGAAAAATCAAGATCCCAGTGCACAAACTGGCACAGGGTTTCCATGTCACTGCTCACACTCATCTTTTCACTCTATCTTGAGTTCAGTAGATGAGAGGCTATTCAGACCGGGGCTGATGGGTGGAGTGGCTGCAGCTGTGACTGATGGACCAGAGGACTGGTGTGATTCTTTTGTTTAGTTCTGTTTTTGGGTTTTTTATTTTAATTAGTGGTATCCTCTTAGCCTTCTGCCACTTCTCCCTCACTCAGTGTTTTCCAGTGAACCTGCCGCACCCACCTACACCTTTCTCACCGATCACAGCTGCATCAACTCCACCCATCCGCTCCAGTCTTTATGGTCTCTCAGCTTCACCTCACTTTTCATTCCGACATTGCACTGTCGTGTCTGCTTCCCTGCAAATGAAAACACAAGAACCACAAAACACAGAAAACGAGCATGATGACAACAAGAGTGGGAGAATCTAACCATAAACACACAAAAAACTGCCACAACTTAAACAAAAAGCCAGATTTTGACAAATCTAGAGTAAAAAACTTCACAAGGATAAACAGTTGTGAAACCACGGCGTGGTAAATGGACGCAGCTTTTAGCTTGGAAACCTTAAACAGCGCTATGTTCAGACACTGACATGAAATTAATATTGTTTTATGCTGAATTTAATGGGGGTTTTTTTGTTTATATTTGATGATGATTTAATAAGTCCAATGTTTCACTTTTAAAGTGCATATTTAGTTGCCACTTTAATTTTTGTGATGTATTTTAGGGTTCACTCCTTTTAAAATAGTTACTTCAAAGTTATAAACATAATTATAGCATATGCTGAACATTTCTTAGAGTAATGCTCTGAGTTTTTCTTCTGTCTTAACTCGTTGCACATTTCCTGGATTTGAGATTTATCCAAACCTTTTGAAAAGCCCCCACCCTTAAGATAAAAAAGACCAAAGCTGATGGAGCTCCACCCCAAACAGCTCCAATTCCAAAGCACTTGTGTGTCATTAACTATTTAATATCAGTCACAAGACCCAGTGATGCAACTTTTCATTGGTAATATCTGCTCCTAATATTGTCTGTGTGTGTGATGTCGGTGTTTTTGTTCAGCTAATCTTCTGGAGCACGTGTCCCGCAGCTCTCATGTGTCTGTTGGCCCACACACCCCCTCCCCGACCTTTTCAAACTTGTGTCTCTTCAGCCATGCTCCATTACCTCCTTTGTAGCTGCTGCCGCTCCTGTCATCAGTCTGGATCAACACAGACAACGGCGGGGGGGCTCTGATCATGATCCTTCACTGTGTGGGGCTGCCTCTTCACTGACCTGAGCTCCTCTCCAATAATCCTCTCTAATGCCGAGCACACTTTCATATATTACAAACATCCACCGGACAAAGATCGGACAAGAAACCCTATTTTTGGCTTTGACCTTGAGCTTTTAGAGGCCCGGTGTCAGTCTGACTGCAGACCACCAAACCCAACAACCCTCAGGGAGAACAGAACTGATGAGCTGGGGGGTGGAAGGTGAGAGACTGCTGGGACAACAGGACAAAGGACCACCGCAAGAAGACTTGCAGAGGTGGATGAGCATCCGAGACGTGTGCAAAAGTCCACACGCATGTGTCGGATGAGGTTTTTACACTTCTGGTGTAAAAGTGAACCAGTCATGTCGCTGATCACACTCCACACCGAGGTGCCAGTCTCTGTTCGTTCTCGCTCCTCTTCAGGTGCGAATGAAAGCCTCCCACTGCTCGAATCAACACCTCATCTGTTATTCGCCTCAGACAAAGCTGCCGTTTTCAAACAGCTGCGTGGGGATGAGGCCAGACAGATCCCAGACCGGCGTCACTCGTCACAGGTCATATATTTGTTGACATTTTGACTCCTGAACCCGGTCCATGTGAGACACGTGTGCTGATGATTGGATGTTGTTCCTCCAGACCAGCTGATCGCTGCTGCTTTTTGGTTCCACATGGATTTATCACATGACAGCGCCAGCTGACACACATAAAGGAGAGCCTTTGTGAAAGCTCTCTCTCTCTTTTATACAGTAAATAAAAACCATTAAATGAACTTGTCAGGACTGCTCCTGAGAGGCTCAGTCGTTGCTGCGCAGTGACTCCATGTGGTGGCTTTACAAACTACACTAGAGATGTGAGCCGGCTGTTCTGCTGAGTGAAGTCCCCCCCCCCCCCCCGAAATCCATTCAGAGCACCTGCATAAAAACACTGCTGCCATGAAAAAGAACCGACCCACATTCATCAGCGAGCTGGAGGTGGATGTAAGAGAAGGAGGTCATTGATAAAAGCTGCTCTGTTGCTGCAGCGATGTCATCGGCCGTCAGTGTTTTGACCTTTAACCTCTGGCTCACATTAAATCTCTGTCATTCAGATTCAATCAGTGCGACATATGGCAGGTGGTAGCAACTGCTTCAACTGCACTTAATCACAGCAGTGTGTGTTTGTGTGTGTGTGTGTGTGTGTGTGTGTGTGTGTGTGTGTGTGTGTGTGTGTGTGTGTGTGTG
>NW_013952880.1:182766-226547 GCF_001266775.1 Austrofundulus limnaeus
GTGTGTGTGTGTGTGTGTGTGTGTGTGTGTGTGTGTGTGTGTGTACATGTTTTTATTACCTGCTGGGGGATGTTTTTTGATCATTTTCCTGATACACACAGCCTGCTGTTCCTTATGGGGCCCTGGTCCCCATTGAGGGAAATACTATATGTGGGTTAGGATAAGGGGTCAGGGTTAGGCTATAGAAATGACCGGTAAATGGGAAGTCAATGCAAAGTCGCCATGAGGACAGAAGAACAAATGTGCGTGTGTGTGTGTTATTGATTTCTGACTCTAAGCCAGGCATGTCCAAAGTGTGGCCCGGGGGCCATTTGTGGCCCCTGAACTGATTTTGTGTGGCCCCTGACTTCAGTTCAAGAATTATACAAATTTGTTTACAAATTTATCCCCCGACACAGGTGTTTGATGGAGACTTTCTATTTATTAGGGCAAATTTATCACAAAGTAAAATCTTATAATAAAAAATAATGGCAACAATAACAATTATTTGTCTTGAATAACCAGACTCTTAGCTTTTTCCACATCTATTTAGTGACTTCTGCTCAGAAACTAATTTTGCTGCACTCCTTTTAATTAATTTATTAAATTTGTCTGAATACAGCAAGCATTTTTAATGAGTGACCTAAATCCTGTGGGCTATTTTTTCCCCCAATTAAAACCTAGAAAATTTATTTCAATAAGGGAATCCTACTTTTAAAGTTCTGGATCTAGATTAATTTACGCATCCATTTCCAGCAATAAATCTGACTACTTTGTTTAATTTAAGTATTCAATGCTTAGTTTATTGTTGAGCAGGTAAAGGAAAATTATTTTTGGCCCTCAAGTCCTTCTGACTTTATGATTTTGGCCCATGTGGCAAAATGCTTGGACACCCCTGCTCTACACCAATTAACAGCTGTAAACGTAACTTTTAACTTGCATGTCATTTATTGGGACAATGTTTTATCATTCATGTAATTCAAACACCTTTAATTAACTACAAGTGAACGAGCAACCAAGCAGCAAATATAAAGAATTTTTTTTGAGTTTGACCCATTTTATGTTCTCCAAATAAGTGTTTTTAGCTCCTGTTCCAAGTACACAGCTGTTACTGAAGTTATCAAGGGCCAAAAATTAACAATTCTTTAGCCTCTGCGCGTACAAGTACATGTTCATTTATCTATTGTGTTAGCAAAAATACCTCATTAACCAGAGGATAGATTTTAGTGAAACTATCAAAAAGTACTTATTGGCTGTATATCTAAATCTGATTAACTTTTGGTGTTAACCCCGTTCAAGACAGCGGCCACACAATGCAAATAACTCGACTAATTCTTCAGACCCACAGCTGAAATTGGAGCCGAGAGTGAGGTTTCAGGCTGTTCACGTCACCATCACTGTCTAATGTAAAAGGCAAGTTTATTAGTATAGGACATTTCAGCAACAAGACAATTCAAAGTGTTTTACATGATGAAAACAATAAAAAGGAGTAAATTACATTGACAGAGAGAAAAGTTGGACCACAGACTGAAATTAATGTTCTGTACAGAACAGGTAAAGGCAACTCTAAACATGTTGTTTTAATCTTGATTTAAAAGAACTCAGGGTGTCCGCAGTCTTACTTTAACATTCCGTTAAGGAACTGCCCGCAGATTTTCATGCTGGTGTTTTAAAAACATTGAAAAGATACCTCATGTTTTGTAAAACACTTTGAATCGTCTCGTTGCTGAAACGTGCTGCACAAATTTATGAACTGAAATCATTTGTTTTGGTCAAACTTCATTAATGATCTTGTGTGTAACCCCACGCGATACTGTGAGGCGTATTAGCTCTTTGTTAGCATGCTCGGCTACAACCACACCATGTTTAGGTTAATAAACGGGAAATCAGTTGAGCTATAGCCATTGTTGCATTTTGTTAGGCTGTGGCAGCCATCTTGAATTTAGCGAACTAAAAGCTCTGGAGCTATCTGAAGGTTTTATTAAAATCTGTCCAATTTTTCTTGAGTGGTGGGCAGGAAATATCGACTCATCAGCATGAAGGGGGGCTGCCACAGCTGATCTGTGCTGTGGTCTTGTAACCCTGAGGCCATCAGGAAGGGCATCCAGCGTCAAAGAAATACAAATGATTGCACGTGTTTGTTCGCAGTGGTGACCCTCGCACAAGAAATACAAGAACTTGTATTTTAAGCTGTGAGTTTTAGAGGAAAACATAGAAAAAGCCTGATAAAAGGATGCATAAATTTCTTTTTGGGTGTGAGAAAAGCTCTAAAATTGTGTTTCTTTTGAATTCAATGAAGGTTGTGAAAAAAATTAAAGAAATCACAGAAAGCCACAGGAGACTGGAACATTCTGGGTGTGTCAAAGGTATAAAAATAAAATAAAAATTAAAAAAAACTAACTGGGTCCAATCAGTGTGTGGCCATATCTCCAGGAGGAAGGGAGAGTGAGAGGAAAATGAGGGAAGAAAAGCAGACGTTCAGATTTAAGTGAAGCAGCAGAGGAAGCAGGGAGAGCAGGGGTGTTTTTGTTCATTGTGTGAAATGTGATCATGTCCTGGAGCCACTTGGGCAGCTGGGAAGTCCCCCTTCTTCCCCCGATTTCCAGCTGGGAACACTAAAACACACACACACACTACCTATTTCGACTGTTCACTGCTCCTGCTGAGCTTTAAAAAAAGACACTGAAACCTGAGTCACATTTATTACCTTTATTCAGTATGACTACCCTTACACAGCAACACACCCTCCCAACTAGAAAACAAACACTTCCAGAGGATTAATTCAGCAGTAATACATCAAACTTCTCATTTAGTTTTCTTCAATTTTTTTCCCCAAAAAACATCCTGACAAGTAGTCGACATGTTTGTTTTCACTTCTGTGTAAAGGTCCCATGACTGAGAAACATGCATGACATTTAGTTGTAATCAATATACCACTAATCATAATGCACATTATTGATAAGATTACAGTACTGCATGACAAAGTCAAATAAATACCAACGGACGAGTGAAGTCGTTATTTTATATAAAGATATCAAACTCTTATTATGGATCAATACTGAAAGACAATATGAATATTTTGCACAGCTAATTTTTTTTTGTTTTCTTTTATTTATCAGAAATCTTTAGCTTCCAGCAAACAGAAAACCTCTCCTATAAAGATATATATATAAAAAAAACAAAAATAGCATCAGAATTGCACTTTTATTTTGTAGCTTTCTTCCATATTGGTAACTTTTAACGCCTCAACAAACAAGCATTGGCTAAGAAATGGCACTATTCAAGCTTGTTGATGCTAAATCTGTTTTCTGTTTACTGAAAACCTACAGATTCAATAACAATGTAAAAAAACAAAACAATAATAATAAAAAAACAACAAAAAAGTTTAATTGAACAAAAAAGAAAGATAAAATGTGCTCGCTGCACTTTTTATTTTTCCCCAACAATACTATTGATATCACATTACCTTCACCAAACAAAGCTAGAGATGTTTCCAATAGTACACTGATTTACTCCAAACAGGCGCCAGGAGTTGTTTGTTCAATATCAGGAGGCCAAAGAAAGCCTTTGGTTCCCAAAAGTTTGATATAAAAAATAATAATTAAAAAAAACCTTTTAATACCCCTGAATTTATTAACCGGATCACTGACCTGCAGAATTCAAAACAATTTCACTGTTTAAAACTATCGTCTCACTCGTGCAGAAAAAAGGGGCGAAATAAAATTCCCTTTTGCTTTTTTTATTGCTGCTCACAGTTAGTTAAAATCCAAAGTCTTCAGCTATAAAAAGAAAAAAAATAAACATAAAACAGTAATCTAAGATTCTCCCTTGAAACAATGAAAGGCACTAATGGTCAGAACTAAACAAACCAAAACATAACAAAACCTGGACCAGGTGCTCGCCGGAGGAGAGAGCGCTCCTCCAGCTGCGCCTACATCGGTGACGGCTTGTCTTATTCCTGATTCTTTTATCTATTTTTTTTTATGCTTTCTTGACCTAAACGGTGTACCAAGATTTGGCACGATAAAGAGAGAATGAAGCAATTCCAATTTGGAATTTAATTGTCGCCCTTTGCAGAGAATTCTGGAGGCCAGCGATCGCGTTTCGGTGGAACGCTCTTGGTAAGAAGAGCTTGGAAAAGCACAGAGAATCGCTCCAATTCTTCTTCTTTTGTGTGTATCCCTCTTCCTCCAAACACAACTTACCCACATGAATCAGAGCGTTGTCAAGTTTCATTTTGTAATTTTGAACTATTCCTAGGAATAATAAATACATGAAAAAACCCCAGAATTGAATCACCCTGGATTGTTTTTTTCCACACAGATCATGGCAGTAGAACAGAAAACCAAACAACTTAACACGTAAAAATGTAGCAAAAACAATTAAAAAATGGTTATTTGATGGATAACATCTTGAGGACAGTTTCATAATAGTACATAAATGGTTTGTAGAGCATTTTATCAAGTAAATGTATTTTAATTCATTTCAAATAGATGGGTTAGTTCTACTTATATAAAAAGGGATAACTCACAAACCATAGTACTACCATGCTTTCCTATTAGATCAATTATAGTATCTTATAATTCTATGTAATGAAAGTGCGCAGGTTAAAATAAACAAACTAATAATAATAATAAAAAACAAAAAAAAAAACAGCTTAATTACACTGAGAAATGACCACATCTCCCCTGGCTTCTCATTGGACGGTTAGATTAGCCAATCACAATTTCAAAGAGGTTCATTGAACTTGTGAGAAATGTGCTTCCACTGTGACGATTTTGTTAAAATACTTTTACTTTTAGGTATTTTTTACACCTCTGGTTTCAGCATATTTAGGTCTTTGTTCGTCGTCCGAGCAGAAATACTGTCATTTACTGCAAAACGGAGAAACAAAGAAATGACCAGAATTAGTTTTTTGAGGGGTAATCTGAAAGTAATCTGACACCACATAGACGAAGGAAGTTAGTGAAAGCAGCGCTGTCGATGTGTTTCTGAAAGCACATCCACTCACAAGGACCATGAACTTTTAGTTTTAATTTGCAGCTCGAAGATGAAGCCGCACTCAGACAAAAAAACAAAACAAAAGAATCAAAGGAGATGAGATCACCTGGCGTGCAGGTTAATGAAAACACGAGTTGTGTCTTCGACATGCAGGCTGAAGAGGAGTCAGAACCAATGTGCACCGTGTGAAACGTGAAGAGGTCGACGAGGGAGGAGCCTGCAGGAAGAGGTAGGCGGAGCTTTTAAGGTGGCGTATCGGAATGACGCCAGAGAAAGCTGGACGTTGATTTGAAACTAGCTGGAGCTACGTTAGAATTCATCTATCTAAAAAAAAAAAAAAAGGAGGACAGGAGAGTCTAGCCACGATCACATCCTGAGATCTAGTTAGTGCTCGGTGAAGACACAGAGCCTATACACGGGGAGAGAAATCAATGTCCTCTGCTTGGAATCAAAACCACTTATTGGTTTTCTTCCTCCGAGCTTCACCGGGAGTTTCTCCCTCAGGAAACTCGTGGACACGTTTGTTCCACGGCATCTCTCAGACAGACATCTGGTTTTCCTCCTCACCAGTACGTCTGACTATCTAACCTCCTCTCTCCAAAGCTGGTTTTATAATCACGCCTCTACTCTGCACACCTTTTTCTATAATCAGCACAAACTGATAGAACATATCATACTCGTATGTTAAGTGAAAATCAAACATAGGAGTGACTGACCTCTAAAGGAGGCTGATTTGTTCTTTTTTCTCTCTAAAGTGTACAATAGCCTCGTTATCATGCTTTTTGTGCTGTGGCTTATAGATGCACACTAAAGCAGGGTTGACTGCCGACAGCGTTCTGTTTTGAAAATCCTAAAAGTGTTTGCATTTAAAAGGAAGGAACACTGTATTAGGATCCTGCAAGATCACAACCTGAATGTGGCATATTAAGAATATAGATATATAGCTTTATAGTGTTAGAAAATGCTAATTTAAAAAAAAAAAACGTCTTGCAGGATTTCCTTACATCAACCCTGCTTTTAGCATCGTAAAGCTAACATGTCTATGATCCACAAGCAGTACATGGATTTATTAAAAAACACACACAAGCCCCACTTTATATTTTTTACCATTTGCTTAATACTAGCTTGCAATGGTTTAAAGCTATTATCAATACTAAAACATTGCGTTGTTCCGTCCTCACACCGAACAACAAAGGAAAATGAGAGGCCCTCGATTTGCAATGGGTAAAAATGTAGCGCACACACACAAACACGAGGGCCGTTCACTTCAACACTGATACACTGAGTATGAGAGGTTACCTGACAATAATATTTAGGGGACCATTTTCCCCACAAGTCCTTGGCCTAAGTTAAAGAGTGAGTGGTGATGCTGAGGGGGAGCAAGCTGCTGACAATCTACAGGAGAGAAGGTTGTTATAACAAGACACGCAAGAACCTTGTGAGATTATTCAACAGCTGAGTAATCTCCCAAACAAAAAGGGGAAAAAAGGGAGAGAGTAGGGCTGTACTGACACAAGGACAGGGCTTTACATCAACACATAAATACAGCAAGTGTTTGTTTCGACAGGCACTTTCGCCGAGCGCTTTAGTTTTAGATTCATTATTATCCGGTTTTTCTATCCGTATTATTCGAGTTGTGCTCTTCGACAATTTGCTCCGTCTTTAAAAAATATTACTTCGAAACAAAACTATATTGTTATCTGTGTTCACAGTAATGGAGTTTTACCATTTCAGACAGAAAGAAGAGGAACCTGAGGCACCTGAGCTGAAGTACACTTAATTTAGACGCGGAGATCGATTTGTCAAAACGTTCTCTCTCTCCTGTAAGCATGGCTCGGAACAAATCCGTCGCATTGGGTCGAATGTGAACGAGTAGCCCTCTCGAGATTTCCTGTCCCCCAATTTACTCTCATCTGTTTTTACAATGTAGAGCCCTGTAGCACGAGTTCATCCTATTTCACACACCGGACAACAGGACGGGGAAACACAGGTAAAAAGCTCCTAAGCTGCAAAGCCATGCGATTCTATTTATCTCATTGTATTGGTGTGCTAGCATCACAGCTTTAAAATGATCCTAAAATAAAACACCTGTGGTCACAGGTGCTCCTTTTCTGCACTTAATATCTCATTATAAAACCCCTGACTCCCCCTGTGAGTTTCAATTTCATATAGAAATTTATATTTTGCTCCCCTAGCTATGAAGCAGGAGGAGCTTGCATATTTTAGTTTATGTTTCTTGTTGTAAACATTAAAGAGTCCCTTGATTAAAAGGTGCTCAGCCGGACACGGGTCAGTCCTGGCCAAGGTGGAGAGAAGGGGGAGTTGGGGGATAGTTTACCCCCACAAAGGAGCACCAATGCCAACAGACATGCCTAAAAAAGTGAGGATGTCATTAAGTCATATGACCATGAATGACATCATCGTTAGCCTCCACCTACTCAGACGTTGTGTTTATGTTACCGGGCGAGCCATCAGGAGGCCAGAACAGACAAACACCTTTTACATCAAATGTACAGCACCGAGACAGTGGAAAGAATAGACACCTCATAATATCCACAACCCCACCCCCCAACATAACCAGGACCCTTAACCCCACATGCCACACATGTCTACTGCAGTCCAAACGTCTAGTGCACACTGTACACACATCGGCATTCCCCTAAGCGTTAACAACAACACAAACGAGCAGCCGGTTAGAAACACAGCAGTCCCTAGAGGAGCGCAGGCCGGTCAGGGAGCGAAGCGAGCGAGTGGGGCTCTTTAACACTAAGGGCGGGGAGGGTACCACACCCCCCCTCCCCTCTGTACACAGCAGTCCATGCAGACTTTGCAGCCGCCTCTCAGTCGCAGTAGATCTTGTACTTCTCGCTGCAGAAGACGACGGGGCCTCCCAGAATGCCGTTGGGCAGAGCGTTGTTGGGCTCTGGTCGGTTGGAGGCGGAGCATGTGAGACTCTGACTTACGTGGGGGTTGTTGCCAGCGGCGGTGGCAGTGGGCTTGCTGCGCACCTTGGAGCGGCCTGCGCCGCCTCCACGGCGGGTCTGCTCGTGGTCGAACTCCAGGTCTTCCAGACGCTGCGTCAGGGCCAGCTTCTGCTGGATGGCCATCCGCAGCAGAGAGTTCAGGGTCTTCTTCTCATCCTCCGCCGCGGCCAGCTGCCTCTGCATTTCCTCCAGCTGCATAACATATTCATCACAACTGCAAGAGAGGAACAGACAGAAACTGTGAGGTCAGATGTGAACGTTCACTCTGGTGTTGAACAGACGAGTATCTGGAGGTTTTCTCCACAACAGTAAACTGATTTAAAAGGCTTTACTTCAAAGGCATAAAATGATTCTGTTTTTATTACTGATTTACTTTGTATTGTTAAAGGCCTTGCATCCCTTAAAAAATGAACATAGCTGCTATTTTTAGGACTAAACTCTGCCCTAGTGCCCCCCACTTTGAAAGAACACTGGTTTAGGAGATATTTTGTTAACAAACAGACACAAGCAAAGAATTGCTAATAATATACACCTAACTACAACCTCACTTCAAATGCTCCCTTTATTATAGGACTTGTCTGTAGTTAATTTATCACCACCAGGTGGCGCCATTAAGCCACGGAGTTCAGGCCTGAACAGTGAAGAAGCTCCTGCAGCATTAACCTCTGACTCCATCAGCCATTTCAGCTCTCTCCACCACATTACATCAACAGAGGTGTTTAAAAATGCATTTTTAGTTATATATCCAGAAAGATTATTATTCTGTAATCTGAAAGCCTTGATATTCTTTTTCCAATAGCTTAACCTTGTAGAGATTTTGTGTCACCTGAGGAACAGGCTGAGTAGGGGAGGAGTGAAATGAACCTAGAAGTATCAGAGATTCAAGCATCTATTCACACCCAATCTCCAGTTATCTGGTTTAGGTGAGACAGAATCACTTCTGACTCCCATCAAATCAAAAAATAATGAAGTCCGTCCTGCTTCTGTTTGCAGCAGCATCATGCTTTTATACTGGACAGGTAGAAAAACTGGGTCACTTGTTTCAACTCTATCTGCTGTTGCAGCAATCCTGTTTCATGTTCATCCTCTCTCCTGGGTTTTATCTCTCCTTTCAAGCCTCATCATTTCCTTGCTGCTGCTCAAGCCTGCTTGATTCGGCCACTCCTTCCTTTCCTAGACGTCTGTAGTTTCTGCGTGGCTGACGCAGAAACATGAGGGATTTACAGCAGTCGCTTTGAAGGGACAGGTTCATTTTGACGGTTCTATTCTCTAACTGAACAGTAAAAAATATCCCGATTTAATGCTGTTGGTAAATATCACCACGCTATTACATTCGAATGATCTGACATTAAAGCCTTTATTTTGGAGGGGAACAGCAAGCTCAGTTTTATTCTACAAATTGATTTAGGCTCAGCAAAACAGAAAATGTGCAGAAACCTGATTTTTATTAGGTCACTAAGTGAATATAATAGCCATTTTCATAGTGTGATTTAGTTCTTCTCAGTAAATACCAATTGTTTGAACAAAATAAAACAACTTACGCTTATTAAATATTAAATATGAATAAACATAAATACAACTGTTAGGATGACATACTATTTGAGCACATATTTGATGTTTTCTAGAGTTATTGTCCTTTTCTACATTTTTACTGCATCAGGATAAGGATACTTTAAAAAAACGGTTTTAAAAAAGTTAGACCACTCAAAATGTCTGGAAAACACTTTAAGGTTTGGAGAAAAAGCCTTGTTGGGGTGGGCTGAGTCATAGGGAAAAGCAGATGTTTTGGTTGTGTGCCGAGCTGCACGTGGTCTCTGGCCATGTGAACTGTGCCCCAGCCAGACCACCACACAAACATAAACCATGTCCTTCCCTGCTTGTGTGTGCAGCTTCAGTCACTGTGGGACACCCACACACACACACCCACAAAGGGGATCAGTGCTCCTTCATTAAACCCTGTGTGAGATTGGGGAACGACCCTTGCTGGGAGGGTGAGGGGTGCTGGTGTCTCTTCAGACGCTTCAGTCTGTCTCACATGGGAGGCCGTGTGAGTTTCCCGGGAAAAAAAGACGGGGTCTTTTCAGTGGACTTTAAAAGGGTGGGGATACAATAGTCGTCTTTTTGGCCTGCTGATCGAGTGCTGCGGCACAATAAACCAAGACAGGCAGGAGGCTGCTGCTGGCCTGTTGAGGATGAATAGACGCCAACTTTGACAAACAAAAAACATTATCTGCATCTTTTACAGGGTTAGACGATGGAACAGAACCACTGAGCCAACTAAATCATTTATATAGAGATTATTTATGAATAATAAAAAGCTCATTTTGGCTGTCATTGGGAGAAAAAAGGAAAATATTAAATTGTGTCAAACTAATAAATTGGATAGTTCTGAAAACAAGACTGACTCCTAATCTGTGGTAGAAGAAGGCATGCCGAGGCATGTGTCAGGAATGTTGGAGGCTGGAGTTTACTGTTAACTTGACACCACAGACTGCAGCTGGAGAGGCTCACACACACACAGAAACGATGAGGAGAGCGCACACACACACACACTTATACATTTAACCCTACATGTCCATCATCACATTCTCACAGTACAGAAATTCTCTCTAAATTCAATTACAAGCGAGGGGTGTACGGTCACACACATGGCTCGAACAAAAACTCAAACATTCTTTGTGTTCCACTCCATCTCCCTTCATGGAGGCCCGCACACTGTAACTTTCTCCCATCTCAGAAATCCATCTTTACACACCATCAGAGGTGATTACTCTGGGAAACTGAGATCCTGTAGAGGGCTTTAGCTCCTACAGACGACTGAAGAACCGTGCGTTCGCTTTGGAGGAAGGATGGAAGGAGTATAAGGGGAAACAAAGGAGGGGGGGTGTGGGGGGGGTGTGGGAAACTTCACTCAGGCAAGTCCCCTCAGCTTTTCAAAGAACCCCTGACCCAACTCTGTGCCATATAGGATGGAATTTACATACCAATACATGAATCCCATAAACAGACTGAATGTAAGTCTACAACAGAGGTGGATAAGTGGGGCGGGGCATCTGGGGAAATATGTTTTGCACACAAAAGGAATAATGGGAAGATGCTCAACTACTATCACACCAAATATTAGCTCAAAGTCTTTAAAACTGACTGAACTGTAGCCATTCTTGTATTTGTTCAGTTGGCTGTAGTGGCCATCTTGAATTGGGTCGCAGACATACATGGAGTTATTTCATGGAAGTAGGGATGCACTGATATGAAAATTTCAGCCAATATTGATATCTGATATAATTATTGCCGTTATGGCCGATAACCAATTTTAAAAGATATTTCACAAACAAACAAATTATTTATATACATATACACACAAATACACTTGTCTTTTCTTGATACTATAAATAAACAACCAGACCTCTGACATGGCTCTCTACTGCAGTTATTTCTGCTGCGCAGCATCGTTAACACTATCATGATCAAACAGATACCACTGGACCAACCGTCTCCCCTCCCAAAACACAAACACAAAGCTAAAAAGTGGGAAATCAATATTGGACGTTAATATCGGCCCAGTTTTACTTATTGGACCAATACTGATATTCTATAAAATGACCAATATCAGGAAGCTTCATCAAAATTTATCCAGTGGTTCAAGATATATTTCACTAATAAAATTGACTCCTTTATGGGAGCAGATGCTAATCTCATTGTACTATGTCTACAGTGTATGCTGTGTATAATGACAATAAAAGGCTTTCTATTCTATTCTATTCTATTCTAAAAGTTAACTAAAAAATTTTAAACCGATCTCAGTACCTGTAAAACTGACTTCACTAAAGCCATTTTTGTGTTTGATACAGTTGCTTTAGACTCCAGAATGTAATCAGTTGTAGATGTACATCCAATGGATGCTTTCTTAGAGTTTGATTAAAATCTGCCCACTAGTTTATAATTTGCTAACACTACAGACAAATAAACACACAAGTTTTCAGGCAAAAACATCATCATTCTTTCACCTTTGGTGGAGGATAACAAAAAGCAATATAACTCCAGTAGTTGTTGCTATTTGTTTTTTAATTAGAATGTTCCTTTAATTTGCTAATAAGTAGGTTTTCTTGTAGCTTTTCGGCTCATATAGTGCACCAAATAACTTCACGACAACACAATCCATGAACTGATCAGCCTCTGCAGGTGTATGGAGTTACTCCAGAGAGCTCACTGCAGAAGTATTGAGTTTCTGTAAAAGTAGCATGAGGGCTTCTGAGCTGCAGACACACTCCCTGCAACTTTAACCGTACAATACCATATCCGAGCACTCTCATTTCATGAAGCAGCCTTACAACGCACCGAGAAATACTGACTCAGCATGTCATCATGCTGGCATACGGTAATAATTTCAAGTGGGAATAATTATGGAAATATATTGAGAGGAAAAAATAATCACTTCAAATGAACGCAACCATCGCCTGCGTTCCCACATGCATAAATAAACAAACAAGCAGTGTGTAAGGACTTAATCTACTATGTGTTGAACGTATAATCCACACCAAGATAAGGTGAGATTATGGACACAACCTTTGACCGGCTTCTTGAGGGAATCAGAGAAGATTAGCAAGTGTGTGTCTAGCATCTGAGCCTCACACACGCCAAGTCACTGATCTAAAGCAACGCAGACATGACAACACGCAGATTTGACACATTCTGTATCAAACTGTTATTACATTTCATATTAAGTCATGTATGAAGAGAATAAAAACTGATACCAGACAGACTCAACATATGGTAAACACAGATTACATTGTGGCAATAATCCCGTCTTTGGCTACCTGGTTGTAGCTGTGAAGCTTTTGTGTGTGACACGTTCAGTTTGTTTTACTGTGAGTTATTAATGAACTGTGTTGGGATTCAGGATGTGAATTAATTTTACCGTCTGCTCTGAAAGTGGCGTCGTGCTTCTTACCGTGTGGCAAACATCGCTCGGAGAGACGAGAAGGTGGCGGCGTCTTCCTTCAGAGCTTTCAGCTCGTTCCTCAGCTTCATCATGGTCTCTGTCACCATGGCCTTCTCGTTCTCATACTTGCTCTTCAGATTGGCCAGAGCAACTTCAGCTGTCTGTGAGGGGACAAGAGGGAACAAAAGGTTCAGAGGGGCTGAAAGATGTCCCAAGTCTGCCTCTGTTTAAAGACTATATATGATCATTTTATGCTGGTTCAGTTGTGGTTAAAAATAGTTGGTTTGTCATGTGTTTATTTTGGTTCAGAACTGTGTTAATGGTCACGGAGTAGCCACACACAGTTTGAAAAGCTGCCCAAGCAACTGCACACCCACCCACCCTCATGGATATGGTCCTTTGTGCTCTGCACGGCTGCTCCTTTACCCTAAACATACAGATCCTCAGAGCAACTGGCACCATATGGCTTCTCTCGCCAGAAGAATTTGTAACAGATCATGTCTGCAACTCGTTTACTGCAACAGCTGAACGGACCTGGAATAGCTCCCTCTTCCCCCGTTTCTGTCTTTCAAGCACTTTGGCAGCAAGATGGAGCTGACTGAATCAACACAAACATCATCAGATAAGTAGATCTACTAACCTGCTTGTTGGCCTTGAGGACGGTGCGCAGAGTGGCGATCTGTTCCCGCTTGGTGCTGAGCACAGACTTCAGCTTGAGGATCTCCTCCATGCAGGCCTCTTTGTCCTTGTCGGCGACCGTGCCGAGCTCGAGAGAGGCCACCCTTTGGCGCGACAGCTCCGTGGTGCGATCCACGGCCAACTGAAGGTGTTTGATCTGGTCTCTGATTATGGCCACCAGATTGTAGATGTTCATGGGCTCGCGTCGGTGATCAGATACAGGAGAAGGTATGGAGGAGCCTGGGGAGTGGGCTCCGTCGCCGAGGTCGGTCCTATAAGGCTCTGGGAAGAGGCCCTTGGTGAGCAGGATGGGAGAGCGGCGACCGCGGCCCTCCGGGCTGCTTCGGCCACCCTTACCCTCTTTGTAGAAGTCCAGCATGACGCGGTTGGGCGTCTCGTTGTTGCACATGCAGACGTGGTTGTAGAGGGTGGCCAGCTCCTCGCTGAAGGTGACCAGCTCGTCCTGAGCCACATTGAGACTGCCTTGGGACTCGCCTGCAACGTCGCTCAGCTGAAATGAACAAAGACAAGAATCCGTCACCTGTCTGTTCAAAAACAAAAAGATTATTCATAAAATCTGGCTTTTATTAAAATGATCTCACCTTGCGCAGCTCCTTCTCCAGCTTAGCCTTCTCCTCTCTCTCCACATGGCTAGTCTTTTCCAGAGAAGCCAGTTTACCTCCCAGAGTGGTGACCTCATTCTCCAGACGACTGCGTTCTTCTTCGTAACGTGACTGACAGGCCTGGTATTCAGTTTTTAGAGTCTTCAGTTCCTCCTTCAGCTCTCCTGCTTCAGACACAGCCACCTAAAAAAAGAAGAAGAAGCAGAAGTCATAATCTGAGTGTGAAAAAAAAATATAGATGCTAAGCTGTCTACTACAAACATCCTGTTAGTTACCTTGTACTTGCACTCCAGGATTTCAGGTCCGTTGATGTCCACCTCGTAGTAGTCTCCGTCCTCGTGGCTGTCACGTTCTTTCTCGTTGTCTAAAGCAGACTGGCGCTCCTTGCTGGCTTGGAGCTTGCGGATGGTGTTGAGGTTCTCCGTGAGGCGGTTGACTTTCTCCTGATGCTCTGACAAAGCCCCGTTCGCCTGCTCGAGCTGTTTCTGGGAGTCCTGCAAATTGGACAGCAGGTTGACCTTCTCTCGTTCCATCTGAGGAAACAGAAACACAACAAGCAATGAGACTTGATTTTGTTTTGGTAACTGGCTGTAATGAAGAATAAAAAAAAACATATAACAGTAGATTAGAGGAGTATCTGTTTTGTGGTCAGGATGACACCTCCAAACTGCACCAACTAGCTCAGCATCAGGGTCAGGGTGACCTCAACAGTTTGCTGGACTCATTTCAGCTTAGTCACGAAACAAACAATGGCTGGCTCGTCTTACACACAAGAACATAGCTCAGCTTATATCAGAGCAAAGCTTTGTCATAAATTTATCAGTGAATAATGTGAACATTTAAAAAACAAAAAAGCTACTCTAACACTGCTTGACAAAACTTTTTTTGTTTCCCTCTTTTGTTGAAAGAAACCTTGAGCATGACCTGACAGAAATATGGTGATTTTATCAGATTTCTTTAGCTCTGTCATCACAGTAATCAACCACAACTGATGCATTTTAGTGTTTTTTTTTTTCAATCCTGTAACTATATTGGTGTTTCATTAATGGAAAATAAATCAGTCTGTCAAACAGCCACACTCAACGGGACCGGTGACCGTGAAGCCCAATCATAAGTGACCTTGTTGTGATGAGCCAGCAGATGTCAGGTCCTGTGGTGCCACCACCTGCTGTCTGAGGGCTACCGGAGCCTGAAGTTATGTACGTGTGCAGCTCTCTGGATTAACTTTACAGTAATGAGATTTAGATCCCTGCAGCTGAATGAGGCAGGATACAGCAAAACACTTCACCGTGACACACACCTTCAAATAAAACTTTAAAGGGGGATATTATGTATTTTCCAGGCCCGTAATTAAATTTTATACCATAATCGAGTAACTATTTTACCTATTTTTCTGAAAATGCTGTATATACATCAAAAATAAATTTGACTTTTTATCATCGTCTATCTAAACACCTGGAAATTGTCCTCTGTCTCTTTAAGAACCTCCTACCATTTCCAACGCTCCCACTTCAGCACGTTTTTACAACAACGCTTCAAAGGAGGGGTGCTGTTTTATTCATAGAATAGCTGAAGGAAATAATATAAAAATAACAGCTACAAGGCTCTATGTTGGTAAAGTGCTGCAGTGTTTTATGATGGAAGCAACTAACCTGCATCAGCTGTTGTTTGAGCTTCTGGATCTCAGAGATGTTCAGTTCGCTCAGCAGGTCGTCCACCAGGCTGGGTGCTGGGTGGAAGAGCTCCTCCTTCTCGGGCAGGGACATGCGGTTGTTGTCGGTGATGGTGTTGGCAAGTTTGCTGAAGCTGTTCTCGTATCCATACAGAGCCTCGTCGTTGTTGGGCTCAGTGGCGGCATCATCGCTGAACTTGAGACCATCCAGGGAAACGCTGAGAGGACTGAGGGAAAACGTGCTGTGTTGTGGTTTTTTTTTTTATTTTAATAAAGTACACCAAAGCCTGAAAGCACCTTGTTTAAAAGCTGTTTACCTGTGGTACAGGGTGTCTCCGATGTTCATGTAGTGAGAAAGCTCCTTCCTCAGGGACGCCTTGAGCTCTCGCTCGGTTTTGATGGTCTCCAGAGCCTCTCCCAGCTGGCGCTCTGCGATTTCCTTCAGACGAATGGCATCCTCCAACTGGCTGTTCAGGAACTGGGTGTCTTCCTCCAGACGACGGATCTCATGCTTCAAACCCTCAAACTCCACCTGGACAGAAAGCAGAGGCATAACATCACGCATACATAATATGTTTCAATAAACTGTTAATCTGAAACAGATTCGATTTTCTTAAGCCTTAATATTTAGTTTATTTCAGCATCCTGTGTGGTTCAGACTCACCTGACTCTGTTTGAGCACAGAAACCTGTTTCTGCAGAGAGATGTTCTCCTCCTCCAGCTCGGTGTAGTCCTGCAGCAGTCGACTCTCCCGGAACTTGTACTCCTTGATGTCATCACGCAGCTGACTTCTCTGGAGCTCCACCATTTGGCTGTTCTGTAAGAAACAAGCAACAAACAGAGCGAGAAAAGCGGTCAGTGATCAAGATCAGAATTGTATTTCCATACTTTTAGTTGGAACAGATTATGGCTTTTCAATGCTTTATGTGTTGCTGAATAATAAAGTGCTCCCATTTGACTGAACTAATGAGTGCATGTGTTTGTGGGTCTGTTGGGAGTAAGGTTGCCAGGTGTCTTTCCAGGCATTTGGCCACAAGTGTGTTCTCTTGCCAGTTTTAATGGCACCAAAGAGATTGAAGGCTTCTTATCTCTTTCTTAGGGACATGCATTCAAAAGACGGGAAGCTCTGTAATGGTTCTAATTGCCAAAAAGGACCATCTAATTAGGATTTATTCTTTGTAGACACGAGCCAATTGAGACAAATGAAGAAACTGAAGTAAAAATTGGTCCAAAAATAGACTGAAATATGCTTTGACTGGAAGTGAGAAGAATGCTCATACATGTACGGTAAAATAAGAATAAATGGTAACTTTCCATTTGCTCTTAATACAGGATAAAGCTCTGCTCCTAACTTAAGAGTAATTTGACCTTAAGCTAGTCTGGTAAGACCTCATTAACTATATACGAAGGGATACCATAAGGATTCTATCAGACCTATTGAGCCATCTGTGCTCCTACCAGCTCCCCCTGTAAGGTTTATTACAGGGTCATGTGTCGACCTGTGTGGCAGTGCATGTTGAATGGTGCAGAATATTTAAATATTTTGGTGAGCGTGTGACTAAAAAGACACGGATATAGCTAGAGTTTTTTTTTTTTTTGCATGTGTGTGCTTGGGACTTTGTGTGACTGAGGTTCTTTTAGAAAGATTGGCACAGATGACCTAAAACCAAATTTTCCACTTATTTAGCTTTTTGTCTGATTACTGTGGTCAAAATAAAAAAAACCCTGATCTAAGATTGTTTTAGCTTCCTCTTTGCACACTTTACTTTCTCACCACTGCTTTGAGATTTGATACTCATCAGAAACAACATGAAATGAATTAAACTATTATAAGAACTAGAGGGTCAGTAGCTTGATAAATGTTGCTGCAGTTTGCACAGTTTTGTGGTTAATGTTAACAAATATTAGATTAGATAGACATAATTACTACATTCTGAGTGTTACATCAAATGTCATTCAGTGGTTCATCAGGGTTGACAGTTAATGGCAAAAGTTTAGGCTAAGATTTTGCTTGACGTGTAGAGTTTGAAATATATGATTGTCATAACTCTTACTACCACATCAAATTCTAGTTCAACATCTGTGCAATTAATAGTGTTTGGTAAGGCTGCTTAGCTGTAACAGCCATCTTGAGTAGGGTCGACTCCATATTAAGCGATTATATTGTAGCTGTAAGGGCATTCATTACTTTTTAGAGACTCTTTACAATCCATTCAATGGTTCATGAGATATTTTGGTACCAGACTGACGAACGCACACACACAAGCAAAAACATTTTTTCCTGCCTTTCGAGCAATTAACACATTTCATTCTAAAATAGCTGAACTCAGAAGACTTTCTTGCTCAAATGTTACCCAGAGTTGTAATTTCTGAGAACGAAAACGCATAAATATTTTTGATGACTGAAGGAGTGTACGCTTCCCGTTATTACACTCTTTAAATTAATCACAATGTGCAGAGCAGAGTAGAAACTGTCATTTGAATTTGCATTAATATTAATCTGGGTGTTGGACATGTCTGATGAGAGTCCATCCATCCATCCATCCATCCATTTTCTTCCGCCTATCCGGGGTCAGGTCGCGGGGGCAGCAGCTTCAGAAGGGAGGCCCAGACCTCCCTCTCCCCAGCCACTTCTTCCAGCTCCTCCGGAGGAACTCCAAGGCGTTCCCAGGCCAGCCRAGAGACATAGTCCCTCCAGCGTGTCCTGGGTCTTCCTCGGGGCCTCCTCCCGGTGGGACGTGCCCGGAATACCTCACCAAGGAGGCGTCCAGGAGGCATCCTAACCAGATGCCCGAGCCACCTCAACTGGCTCCTCTCGACRTGGAGGAGCAGCGGCTCTACTCTGAGTCCCTCCCGGATGACCGAGCTTCTCACCCTATCTCTGAGGGAGAGTCCAGCCACCCTGCAGAGGAAACTCATTTCGGCCGCTTGTATCCGGGACCTCGTTCTTTCGGTCATGACCCAATGTCTGTTGAGAGTGTTGGTGCAATAATGCATAAACCATGAGTCCTAAAGCTTAGACTCAATGCAGTGGTGTGGACTTTTGAAGGACAGTAGAATTAGAGTAAAAAAGGTATTTCATAGCATTTGGAGGTATAAAACAGTGAACCCGTCTGGTTCCTGAAGAGTGATCGCAGAGTCTCTTTGTTTTAGCTCAACAAAGCAGTGGCAGCTGGCTGCTCGGGTCTCTTCCTGGTCAGGGTTATGTGCCTCAGCTGGAAGGTCGGTGCTGTTCAGTTCAGATGAATAGACACTGCCACTGAACCTGATTAAGACGCTACACAATCTGATTAAAATGTGCATGCAGGTCGTGACCTTTCACCTTGCTTCTGCATGCTCTGCTACAACGAGCCCGAGAGACTGAAGGGGAGACCATGTGTGCCCCAAGAGTTATCAACGATTATTAACATGAGGAACTTACAGCCCTCTGGGGAATATTTCTGATAAATCACAAACATGAGAGTGTCTGTAAAAACCGGGGTGCGATATTCTGAGGGCACTCTGGTGCCACCCACAAATTCCTAACCACAGACCTAAGTGAGGTCAGTGACATTTGTCCCTTCAGCTGATGTCTGGACAGCTGCCTTAGTAATAACATATACATATTACAGAGAGGTGTGTCACTTCAATGTGAAGAGGGTGGCAATAAGAATCATTGAAATCTTTAAAATAAAGTGAGAAGGAGAGCATGGATGTGTTTATTCCTCAGATGTTCTTGTAAAGTGGTTTTAAAAACTCCTCACAAATCTCTGTGAATCAGATCATTTTCCATCTCTAACATTTAAGCTCTACTCTTAATCCTACATTTTATTTTTCAGTAAACTACTTTCATTAAAATTCCAGGTCTAAAACTGTCTAGATGTGTTTCTACATAGTACATTGAAGATAATATAGCCATTAAATCTTCTAGAAATGCCTGATGGCTCAGTAAGCCAGAGTGAAAAGTTTTTGGCTCAGTCAAAGAGTAGATTAAATATTTTAATGCTTTGGTTAAAAACCTTTCTGTGTTCTTAATAACTCAGTAGAAGCCAGTTTGTCCTTCTGAAAAATCCATATAGCCTCTTAGTCTTAGTTTGGCTCCCACAGAAGTGATGTGCAGACCCCCAGATGGCACACAACTGGATTATTTATATCATTGCAAAGCCTGACTTAAAGAGGGTAAAAACTATGTTCAATCCCATTTCTATCCCTCCATTTCATTCTCCATCCTCTTCACTTAGCACTTAACCAAAATGCACGTGCCAGTCTCTTTACCCAGCAAACAACCTTCAACCAAAGTGCAAAAGCTCCCAGATGCTACGACACAAAAAGCTTCAGGGTGTTTCCTTCCTACTCCATTTCTCTGCTTCTCTTTCTAATACCCCTGACCTCCATTTTGCCATTTCAGCAACAGCATGCTTTCATACAACAATCATTCGTCACGGCTGAAACATTCATCTTGATAAGGTTTAATCTATCTGAGAAAAATGGACAGAATGTTTGGCCTAGACACTGTATGTCGAATAATTCTGCACTAAAGGGCACAAGCTAGATGGTGAGGAAAGGTAAAAAATCATTAGATTTGACTCCCCCAATCCAAACTCATCCAAAGATCACCTTGAGGAGAGCTGAGGAATGAAAAGCAGATGCAGTGCAGCAACAAAAAAAAAGCAAAGAAATGAAGCTCAGGGGCATCATTGCTTTTGTCAGAACAAAGGAGGAGGGTGAAAGCTGGTCTGCTTTTATCTTTCTCTATTTTTGCAAGCTGCTGTCATTCTACTCAAGCCCAAACTCCACAAAGGAAAGAAAACAAGGTCAAGGTCAGACACCTCAATAAAAGGGGTTGAATTTAAAAAGAGTGAGAGGACTCCTAAAAGTGAAGCTTTGCCCTGTGCGTGACTACTGATAAACCCACAGGCTGACAGTGGGCTTCACACACACCAGTGATTTTGAGGTCATGTGGATGTGAGTGGAGTTTTTTACCCATTAGTGGGAGTGACTGTGCAGGCATGTGTGTTTGTGTCATCAATTTATCAGTAGCCATTGATTTGGCAAAGAAAACCATTTTGGTTCAGTGAACCGAGGGGTTTAAAGACAACAAATGCATTTTCAGCCTAATTAGTTACCAATGGAAATCCCCTAACTGTATTTCAAGAGATGTTCCCTAAAAATAGCAATCCATCTGGGGGATATGAAGCTTCTGATGAGGCACCTATCTGAAGACTGAGTAGGAGGAGGAAACCAGATATTATCTGGATGGGTTTGAGTGGGCCCGGGCCCATGTCTGTAATTTTAAAACGAGAACAGATCATTCTCTGTAATGGCTATCTTCAAACATCTTCACCTCATATTGCACGGCCGTTTTGATCTTTTCTTTTTAGAAGCAATCTCTTAACCTCTTCCCCCATTTATCTTTCCATACTGCCTCCTCCTTCCATCCAACCTCAGGAGAAGAGGCGATCTGTCTTGCCATTAACGTCACGAGAAATAATCAGGGAGTAGACATCAACACCCCAGAGCCCTCCAGGACTAGGAGTCCTATTACATTAGCCTCAGTCTCCGGAGATAATAACAGGGAACAAAGAGCAACCCTCCTTAGATCTCTGTACCACTCACCTCAGACCCTTCAGTAGTCAAGGGGAGACTTCAACACTGCTTGTGATATTGCTTGAACTTGTGTGCGTCACTGTTCCACAACTAAAAAGCCTGCCAAATACTCTTTTGTCTTCTGGGTCTAATAAAACAAACCCAAATAACAGTCCTTACTTACAATAAATTTGCACTGTAGTTGCAAATCTTGGGGAGAAAATATAAAAATACTTAATCATATTTAAAAATGGAAGTACAGTTCTAATACAAAAAAAGTCTGTAGGGAGTAATAATACAGAGCTTTCATAACATTTGGAATATTCTTATCTTTGGCTTTGCTGGATAATTTGCAGACACTCAGCTCGTGGCGCTCTCCATTCTTTGAGGATAATGTTGCTACATTCTCCCAAGACATGAGACTGAATTTAATGAAGTCATGCCTATGAGACTGTGCCTTTTCACAATGTTACAAGCTCTTTTGTGGGGGTTTAATCCTATAGAAGGAACTCTAGACGTGAAATGCATCTTATCGGTGCTTCGGGCTGCCATTTGGCAAAAGAAAAAAAATGTTGGCTGGTTGGATTGTGACAAATGTAGCCAACTGAAATGCTGTAACTAAAATGGTTGTGAAAGAATTGGCCTCTACAGTGTCAAAATCCTGTTAACTAATTGAAGCTTTCGCCTGTGTGAAATTATGCTGTGAACAAAACTGATCTGTGAACAAAACAGGAAAATTTGAAATGTTTGGATGGCTTTTAAATACCTTTATTTCCCCACAAAAATACCACAGCTATAAAAGCTCCTCTTCACAAATAATCAAGAGCGTCTAGATGAAATTTGTAGACGAGTGAAATAAAAATTGCAACAGTTGCAGTGCATGAAAAAAAATCTAACTTACAGTCCTGCTCCTTCTCTAACGGATTTTAGGACTCCTAATTCTTTTGTACCAACTTCAACGTGCCCCAGCACCCTCCTCCTCCTCCCTCCACTTGCAGCAAGAGCTTTGAGCTAATTTGAAATCTGGGAGACAAAGGCGTCTTTCAGGCCCTGCGATCTGATCTGGTCACAGTGCCAGCTACGGTGCCCAGGCTTTGTCCGTTCGCTCACACGCCTGGCACCCAAAAGTGTCATTCGAGGGGTGTCATTATCTTCAATACATGGGGCAATTTACACTCCTGACCATTTTATCGCACCAATTAGAGCGGTGTGAGGCTCACTGCAGAGGAGCAGGGTCTTCATAAAGGGAACAGCAGTAGCAAAATGGCCAACATGCAGACCACCAGTGAGACAGCCAATAAATCAGAGCAGCACAGTGTTTGAGATCCCAAAATAACAAAAATATCCAAATTAAATAACCTCAAGTGCTGGATTTAGGAAATGCAGTGCAACTGTAGAAAGCTGTGATGTTCGATTTGAAACCTAATTGTTAACTGGTAGTCAGTTTTATAACACATAGCAAAGGCTCTGTTTTAAAAACAACCCTGGTTAAGTACATCTGGCTCCTATAATACTCCGCTCACACATATGAGCAGCAGCTGACCTAATTATGGTCGCATTTGGAGCTTTTTGAAACTTGGCCATGCCATTTTTAAGTCTTTCTCTAATCTTAGCACTGCTGACATCTGCTTCAAAATGGTGACTCCCAAAAAAAAAAAAAAAAAACTGCAGCACAGTGCATCTGGATGTGGTTCAAGGAGGAGAGTACTTTTTCTTAAAATCGTCAACCCTCCCCACCCCTTATTAAGGTTTTGACCCACAAAAACAGCGGGCTCAGCTAAATCTTCTGTGCACAAACAGGGAAGATGAGTTTAATATTCTTATGGCAAGATGATTAAACGGGAACAGATAAACAAGAACAGATCAAATAATGTCATGCAGAAGAGAGTAAAGTAGGGGGCACACTGAGCTCTGAGCTGCAGCTGGGTGGATAAATATAAAGAAAACATGTGTAACACCACCAATTTTCACTCCAAAACTCAGCTGTAGACTGGTGATACTGGAACTAAAAGTTCCTGTTGACACAATGCAACATAAACAAAATGTTCTAATAAAGCCAAACTCTTGATAAATGCTGCTCCCTCAAGTTTCCTCTGATTCCAGCTTTGATTTAGGCTTTCAAGGCAGCAAGGACTTTATCCTCAAAGAAACTTCCTGTTCATCTTATTTAATAACTCCATGTCTTTGAGTCAAACATGTTTGCAAACACCTGTCAAATTTAAATTATTATCGCACAACTCTTGGCAAAAACAGAGCCTGAAATTTGTGCTGTGCTCATGTCTCTTCTAATGAGGTTAATTAGCTGTGAATAGATGTAAATACAAGCATGAAGAGGTCGGACACCGTCCAAAGTGGGACACATAACGATGCTGTGCAATGAATTTAGATAAGCTTGCAGGAATGTGTGCTCAGATTTACAGGAACGACTTGGCTGGGCCTCGGGCAAACACTAATGGCTTTGTCTCATCTGAGGTGAAAGGTTTCTTTTAAATTTATGAGGCTTGCCTAAAAAATGATTAAATGGGCTTTCATGTAGACTCCTGCCATCTGTTCTAATAAAAAAATAAAAAAATAATAATAATTATAACTGGTCGTTTACTTTTCCTACCTTGTGGCTCCACCCCAGGAGACAAGAGGGGTGGATTTTCTCACATTAGCCTTGAAGGAAAGGTGTTTCTACAGTCATTAATGTGATTAGTCATCTTTTCATGTCATAACACAGATGAGGTTGTGGCAGCCTTAAAACAGGAAAATTTGAGATACAAATGTTGATGCAATGTTGGCTCACATGTGTATTCTTTAGATCAAGTGGTGGTGAATAGCTGATTGTTGTTTTGCAACTTTTAAAAAGCACCTTGAGCCTCAACAGCTACAAAGTGACATGAACAAACACAAATCTCTGCCTCAAACAACAAGGAAGTGCATTTTCAAAATTCTGAGAAGTAGCATAAAAACACATCCTGATGAATCGTATTGTCTCTTTACAATGGCAGCTTAAACCACACCGTGTACCTATATAAACAAAATGAAACAAGGAGCAGAAGGGTGGTGTGGTACATATTCTGTGTCTCCATCTCTTACCTCTTTCAGGTCTTGGGAGATGGCGACGAGGTGCTCATTCTCAGATTGGGTGTTGGCGAGGATGTTTCGCGACTGCCGGAGCTCGTTCTGCAACTCCAGGACTCTCTGCTCGTAGTAGGCCTCCTTACAGGCTGACTCCTGGATCAGAGACTCTTCGCGACTCTCCCCATCTGCCGCCACCTTCCTGTGGTTGGTATAAGCTTGTCCAAAGGCCTGAAAGAGGAGCAGGGGGTTCTGGTTAGAACTAAAATGATTAGCGATACCTGAACCTTGCTAATTAGTGAGCAGATTCAAAGTCCACCTTAAAGCACTAAATGGATTTTGCAGCATTTTCTTGTGATTCAGACATTTTAAACTGACACTTATCTCTACTTTCATGGTTCACTTGAGGACCAGCCATGACCTCCCAAAACCTTCTGGTCTCTTTGTAGAGATTAACAGCTCTGATTCATCTGGGATGCATCAGAGTGTCTAACCCACAAACCCATCCCTCCCCCTCTACCTCCTGTGCAGCACGTGCACCGCAGTGATTCCACAGACAGAAAGGCCAAAGAGGAAATGGACTCGGGTCTAAGTGACCATGAGAGACCGGTTGTCTAATGCTCTTAAAACCTTAGATCACTTCCAGGGACGATCACGAGATCAGATGAGGGGATGCTCGTTGTTGAAAGGCAATGAACCGTCGTGCAGTTTGAGTGTGAAATATGACAGACTTTTTACTGCTGCTGATCCGTCCTTAATTTATCTCCTAATGTGCTCTTAGCCTGCAAGGCAGAAACAACAACAAAAAAAACCCCAGCAGAGACTGACCTTCATACTGCAGCAGAAACTGGGTTAGACAACACTCTCCTTGCTCAAACTAATCACCATGCTGATGACAGATTTCATTTTCAATCCTGTAGACACTGGTGTTCAGATGGAAATTCTGACTCTTATCTTGTCTAATAGCTTGTGTGTGCAGGCGGTAATCTGAAATCACCTGAGGCACCAAATCTGACCTTGTCTGCAGCTTCACTCTCCCTTCTCTCTGACCGCCTACCCCAAATATGTCACACGTGACTGGCTGCTGCAGGATTTTCTCCATTTGATTGAGTATCCTATTAATCCCAGTAATTCCTTCTAAGAGAGGAAAAAAAAACATTTATATTTGTATTAGCCCACTGACCTACTTTTAGAACTTGGAGGAATAGGAACATTTGTACAACTAGTTGAATGAATCAGGAAATCAATGCCGTGTGCAGGGCGGTGAATAAATTTCACATTTCGGTGAAGCTGATGGCACAAACACAAAACAGGCACAAATCAGCAATAAGAACAGATTAAATCTCACTGAGAGGCACATATGTTTTTATCTGTAAGCATCTCTGCTCAAGTTGGCACCATCTGCTCACAAACGAATCATTTCATCCGTCTACGAACCCCACTTTGTTGCCACAACCTCACACTGTGTGAACTGTACTTTATACAACTTTACATTGATATCAGTTTTGCGTCACAAACATTTATATTTTATTTTATGATTATTCGTTTGTGGGAAATGCCATCTTGACACTAACTACTGAGACCGGTTTGTCACAACAGGCATTTATTGACAGCCAGAGTCTGTCAATAAACAATTATCATTTACAACTATAGATAAGAGTGTGCGTTAAATACTTCTATTTCCTCTCTGTGCCTCGTTCCCAAAAATCACTCAATCACCAGGAGGCGGTATTTGATTAAAAACTCATTAGGGTGACTGGATTAACTCTATCAGAAATCAGGGGAATCCCATCAATATAATCTTGATGCTGCATAGTTGATGCCACGAGGAGAATAAATCCAATCTCAGGGGGCTTTCATTCAAACAAACAGAGCCCAAAACACACTGACCCAATGACTTTAATCTTAGTTCACCAAGCGTGCACGGCTTTAAGGCTACTCCTAGGAGAGGGTACAATGAGGACAAACGCGACCAAGCCTGTAATCTCTCAATGAACGGCCCACATTATTTATAATTCATCTTTAGTGAGCCATATGTTGCAGTTTTTTTAAGTGGACGTGCGAGCAGGGATTAATAATCTCATGTAAAGCTAATTATTGTTAGATTTTTTTGTCTGGGTTTGAATTCCTCACAGATGATGATATCTGACTACAGAAATAAAAGCTAACACTTTATAGATTGAATCCAATACTAAACACGATGTCTGTCTTCATTAGAGGAATGAACAGTTGTCCTGGTTTGACTCAGCTTAGAGACCAGAGTTCAGAATTATTGCGATCATAAAACCTCATGTGACTGAGGAACTGATTATGACTTCAGTCAACTCGGCTCAGGTTTTTTTTTTCCTCTATAAGCTGTCAGAATGACGACTTCCTTAAACTATTTTCAAACCATAACAGAGGATCTATCTACCCAAGTAACCACAGCAAATACTGCTACATGGGTGAACTGTTACAGATAACTTCTTGTTCTTTAAGCTTTAGTTTAGATCAGGGGCGTCAAACTTATTTTCTCCGAGGGCCACATGAGCGATATGGTGAAGGGCCAGTTGTAATGAACTTTGACGTTTCAAGTTTAAATTTGACTAAAGTGTTTTAACACGTCCTCTTTTACTGATAAGAACTAAGTGTATGACTGATTAAATCTGAAATAAATAATAATAATACTGATGATGCATTTTATTTATAAAGCACCTTTCAGGACACCCAAGGACACTGCACAATAGAAAAAAAAATGTAGATACATATACATAAGGTAGTGTGGGAGAAACAGAAATGTGGAGTACAGAACAGTCATGTAATAAAATACAAAAATGTAGACAAAGTGAACAATGGGGTTGTGGGGGGGGGGGCATAGAAGTGTGGACAACAAAAACAGGCATATATTGAAAATAGGAATTAACAGCGGTAGGCTAATTTGACAAGATGTGTCTTCAGGCCAGTCTTAAACAGGACAAATACAGAAATATTAAAAGTTAAAACTAATAAAGTTTTATTCACTGATGAGTTTCTAGTAAGTAGCTATTTAGTTTATGGTTGATGTTGACTTTAAAGCAGCTCATTTTCAGACATTAATACTGTGCTATCCAGCTAAATTGCTCAGTCACTTAAAGTTACATCAACAGTTCAGGGGCAGGACAATTGTTATTATCTTTCACCTTTTAGGTTTATTTTGTTGCATTTAATCATAAATATAAAGTTTACCATTTTTTTATTTTATTTATTTACTGTTATTTTACCAGGCAAATCCCATTGAGATCTCAGATCTCTTTTTCAAGGGCGGCCTGGGCCTGAAGGCAACCTATTGTACATGTTTTTGTGTTGTGGGGGAAACCGGAGTACCCGGAGAAAACCCACGCAAGCANCCTGAAGGCAACCTATTGTACATGTTTTTGTGTTGTGGGGGAAACCGGAGTACCCGGAGAAAACCCACGCAAGCACGAGGAGAACATGCAAACTCCGCACAGAAAGACCCCAGGTCCGAACCGGGGATCGAACCCAGGATCTTCTTGCTGTGAGGCGTCGGTGCTAACCACTGAGCCGTCGTGCCGCCACCATTGATGTAAGAAACAATTTTAATGGTAAGTAAAAAAAAAAAAAATCCACACGGGAGTCACCCGGGGGTCAGGCCTTGAGTTTGACACATGCAGTTTAGATAAAGCCTACAGAAAAAGCAAGAATGGCTTTGAATGTTGAATTAGATTCAGCCTGAAAAGGTAAATCTACTGAGCACAATGTGTTACTTCAAGGTGAATCCCCCATTTCATCAAAGCTCAAGACGACCATTTTAAAATAAATAAATGCATATGGCTATGTCATTACGCCCTCACTTTATATAACTTGGGAAGTTAAAGCAGAATAAACATAAGTTATTTCAGCTAAAAAAATGTTTCTCATGCTTCAACAGACCTGTGCGCCAAGCGCCAAAAGAGAAGAGTGATTTGGGATCAATACAGCAGGACTCAGAGTCTCAGTGGGGCTGAAGTTTCCATCTATATTGTTATTTTTAGTTCCTGCATTGTCTGTAAAGGTTAGTGTTTGTGTGGGATGAACCGAGCAAGGCAATGGGATCTTGGAGGATACTGTTACTAAAGATCAATGATGGGTTATGAAACTGACCACACTGAACAAATGAGCCTAACATCAAAAGTCAACAGCATTTCTGTGAATTCTAGTGAGTTATTTTGGCTTTTTAAGAATCAAAACCCAGCAACACAATTTATGTCTCAAAACTGCTCTCTTTATGGCTTTGACACTGAAAGACCACCTACACAATAATGGCATATAAGTTGTTTTATCGTACAGCCTTGTGTCTACACAAACATTTTAAGAGCCCCGAAAAGATGTTTTTGGAAAGGGTTTTCAAGGAGAAAAAGAAACTAAAATGCCACCCTTGCATTTACATGTAGACAGAACAAATCTGTTCGTAAACAATGTCAAATCTCTACCTCTAAGCGAACCTAATATGTTTTAGATGTAAAAATAGTAAAACAGTATTATGCCCAGGGCTGGGCAATAATTCAATAACATATCGTGATAGACACGTGGTCAATATCATTGAAAAATTTGTTCCATAGAATATTGATAATTTCACTAAACTCTGATCCAGAACTGCAAGGCATTCTGGGGGATGTAGGCAGAGAAAAGGCTTTAGCTGCTCGACCTTCCACAGTCCAGCTAAGCAAGGTTGGTGGAATCAAACTCACTCTTTGGTAAACTAGCAACAACCTGCTGAGTAACAAGTAGCAGCAGGTTCGTGTTTCGCCTCAGAGCTGCTTCTAAATAAAAGAACGATGTGGAGGGAAAGGAAAAACAAGTGCAACAGCTCAAGAGGAAATTGTGGATAAAAGAGGAAAAGTAATGTCACCAGTTTGGCAGTTTTTTCATCATTTTTTTCTTCCTGTCATGATTCATTTTTTAACCATATTGCCCAGCCCTAACTATACCAACACTAGTTAAAATGTAGTACATATAACTATCCAGTAAGAAGAATTGTGTACATAATGTGAAAGCTTGTGAAAATGCTCCACTGTCATTTTTTTGTGTGTTTCCTTGTGGATAAAGACATTTCTAAAAACAAAGATGTATCTACAATGATATGTTTTGAAAGGACAAAAAAAAAGAGATTGTTTTGGAAAACTTTTTTTTTTTTTGTTGTGGACACGGCTTTATGGGATTTCAGGCTCTGAATCTAATGCAACACCAAACAATCTGAAACAGTAGATGTGTTTGGAGCAAAGGTTATAATGACAAGACAAAGAAAAGATTTATAGGGTTGTTTAATGATATGGGGTGGAAAACTCATTTATGTGTTGATTAAAATATTACAAACTATCAAATGCAATATTTTCCATTGGTTACAACCTTCCCTAAACTGTGGAAAGTAATTATCCTCCCTGTATGCCAAGAAGGATAAATTTAAATCTTGTCAGAACTTGTGAAGCAGAGTGTGGGTTGATGCTGATCAGATTTTCAGGCTCCTAAGAAGCATTTTTAGGAGATGACACCATGTGGTGAATGAAAACAATACAGCTGTGTCTTGAAATGACTTCAGTTTCTTCTACACTGATGGCCAGAGCGCTGGGGGTGACCAACCCTGGATACCAAAGCAGTGATTCAGCAACACTGAATGCTGTTCAGTTGTTCAGCCCCTCATTGTGGACAAAAGCAGAGGAAGAGAGTTGGAGCGAGAAACAACACAAAGATTGAATCAACCTCCTCTGCCTCGTGAAGCTCGGCTCACGTGGAGTGGCAGTTTATGATGATGAGAAACAGTCACGCTCATTTGCTTCCTTTCTGTCTCAATTCACAGGCCACTGGGCAAAAAGAAACCTCAAAACGACAAATCGCTCTGAGGAGTGTGCCGATTCTAAAATTAGCTTCCCACCATTCACTGTTTATTATACAGATCTCTGGAGGCCTGGGGTTAAAGTGTAAAAGTAAGCCAGTCTTTTCAGAGGATGACCCAGTGTTCAACTGCAAACAGCTTCAGTAATTCATCCCTGTGAGTTTTAAAAGCTCTGCATGTAATTTCTGTTAGACTGTATAACACGATGCTTTCAGGAATGTGATGTCTTATGGCTGTGTGGGAGTTTTCTCACAGCACAGTTCACTGATAACGCTGCTGCTGCTCTAAAAGCCCTTGACATTTGCTATACTGAGTAACACAGTGGCTAATTATTTACTTCAAACTTTACTCTTTAGTGGGGGTGGGTTGAAAACGACAAGACAAATTCACCAAATAAATCTGTGGAGGTTGGGAGGAGCTTTCTGATGTGTTTTTTGTGGTGAAGTGTTAATCTGTTTCTCACATCAGCAACTCTAATTTTAAAGAATGAGCAAGAGATAAACGGTACGGGCGCGTGCTGCGGTCCAAAAAAAAAACAAGCTCTTTTTCGTTTCTCGCCTCTCACAGTCTGCTTCTCCTGTGTCAGACTCATCATGAAGAGGGGCTGCTAACAACACAGGATTCCAATGATGTCGGACAACAGCGAGCTGAAAGGTCCAAAGTGTGGCCCACATGCACAGACAAAGACGTGACGTCACATTCAGCAGGATGTTTACAGAAGTAGCCCATGGATGCTACATGTTAGCATGTTGATCGTGAAGTTGTTGTTCAATCAGAGCAGATTAAATAATTACCTGACATGTCCTGATGCATCTCAGTAATCCAGGAAGAAAAATCTAGGTCCTCTGAACGAGTTCTTCTTTATAATGAAACGTTTTGTCTCTCCTCCAAGAGACTGGTAGTCCAAAAAAACAACAACAAAAAAAAAAAAAACAAGCACTTTTTCCTTTCTCGCCTCTCACAGTCTGCTTCTCTCTCTTTTGGAGGAGAGATGTTTCAAAGAAGAACCTGTCCAGAGGACCTACTTACATTTTTTTCCCTTTTTTTTTTAATTATCTGACCTGCTTTAGTTCAGTGTTTATTTCTGAACCTGCTGCTAACTGGATGCTACAGTGCAGCATTTTATTTTTGGAATGAAGCGACGCGCTAAAAGAAAAGTATTAATTAAGTAACTCTAGCATCGGTCCGCGACCAACGTTGGACGTTACAGTCATATTTTTCTGTGGATTCTCAGTCACCCAGGACATGGAAAATTAAAAGAAAAAATTTATTAAGTGACTGGACTTCAGTTCTCTAGCTGATGATATGTGGAGCGACACTGATGTAAAAGTCAGATGAAATGAGACCTGAGCGTTCAGACTGAGGTCGCTTTGAAAAACGTATGTATCCAACTGAGTACCACACACCGAAAAGAGCTAGGTTTGATTTGAGAAAATCTGATTCGTCTGACTGTCATGAAAACATCTTCTGCCTATCATCAATAAGGCCCATTAAAGTACCAAGTCGATAAGCCATATCGATAAGAGTAGTAGTATCGATAAAATCTTAACGATACCCTCCTCTAGTGAAAAATGTAAAAATGCAAAACAACGTGTTAGCAGAAGAAAAAAAAACAAAGAAGATGAGATAAATGGTAACAGAAGAGGCAGAGACGGAAGCTGCTTCCTGGCACACAGCCACACTGAATCACTGCATCGCCTATTATCCACACACAGGCCTGGATAATTTCACACCCACTCAACACACACATAAATCCCATTTCCAGTCCTAGCAGTCAGTGTGCCCTGCAGTCAGCCACACCGCAGCACCTGGCACTTTGACCATGCTGAGGCTCGTACTCGGTCCCGTTTATGAAAAGAGGGGAAGGAGGTGAAAGCCTGATGGGGGGCTCCGCCAGCACAGCTTGTGTCGTACACACACAGGCAACGCAGTGAATGCCAATGGCAAGAAGTACCAGAAACGAGAGAAAATAAGTCAGCAAAGGTCATGAAAAAAATTTTTTTTGCCTCAAGTAGACTAGCTGAAGGTTGTACTCATGAGACCAAACAGGGCAGGAAGCTCAAAGCTGCACCAGGTGGAAGACCTATGGTGCTGCAGGCAAAGAAACAGAAAATAATGATATTGATAGAAGACAGACACATACAAAAAAATAAATAAACCAACAACAAACAAAACTGTGCGTGATGCGCTGATTACTCTTGAGACTCTCGATGCATCCTCAACCATAAAAACACACCAGGAGAGCATAAATGCACTGCAGACATCTAGGATGCACTGATCCAGCACTAGCTGAACATTCATACAGCTGTTCTAGCTGGGGGAAAACATTTTGTTGTGTCAATAGTCTTTGGTCAAATCAAACAGATAAAGCTAAATTATTTTTATTGTATGTTTAAAAATGAAATCTACTGGGTCTATGAGAAGAAGGCACCTCTGTGACATTCCCCTGTCTGTTTCAGGTTTTGTTGTGGGAGTGCACTGACAGGCTGCGGTGCAAAAATAGAGTAAAAATAGTCATTACGCCCACAACAGAGAGCTGAAGAGTCAGTAAACATGATTTTCTAAGCTTTCAGCATAAAAGCATGACGCAAACAAAGTAAAGTGATGAGAATTTCACAACACCGGGGAGGGACATGTGAGCCAAGTTTAGAGAATAGGTTACACAATTATCGTTCAAAACCAGATTCTGGCAGGGTTAAGATGTGTCTGCTTTGGTTTGACCTGTGTTCATGTTTCTGTGCTGACTTTAAAATTTTAAAGGTCATAAAGGTACAGCACAATGTTTAAAACTCAAGCTTACAGTATTCAGTATTAAGGATCTAATCACGAGGAAGCATCTGTTTATCACCGAATGTTTGTTGAATCTATTGTTCAGCTGCTACAGTATGAGGGAAAGCCTTCGACGTCTCAGGGGAAGAGTAGAAATTCAATAGGCCCCTCTGCACTGCACCATCAAAAGGACGTCTGAGCAGGACTCTGGTTTCTTTAACGCTTTTCAAACGGCAGCGGGCTTCAACAGCACCAGCTCTGTGCTTTCCCAACCTCAGTCATTTGCAATGCAAAAGACGGGTTTATCTGTCGGCTGCCTGTAGTCAGCCGTTCGGTTCCCCCTTTCTGCCAGGCAATCTGTCCGGATGAGATCTCCCAGGTCCACGCGCCCGCACCCCAGGGGGGGAATAGCTGTTGTTATGGTTACTAGGCCAATTACAGTGACAGAGCGAAGAGGCGGTCAGTTAAGGCAAAGCACGGGGAGCGCAGATGGTTATATAGGAGCTCAGCTAGCACAGCCGGCTCTCCTCCCCTGTACACATGCAGTCTTTACCCACGTCTCAACGTCTTCAATAAGATCACTCAAAAACATACCAGTTTGAGATGTTTCTTTATTTTTGATCAAACTGACATCAGGGCTAACAAGCAGCGACTCTCAATGATTTTTGTCTAAAGGGGTTTGTAGACTATTTCCCAAAAGACATCAAACTCCACAGAGGGAACGCCTCTTGACGTTAATCACCAGCGAGAAGAGCAGCTGGGTCCACACGCACATAAGCACAAACAAATTCATACATGCTACAGCTCAGACAAACATGTTTCTATAAAGTCGAACGTCAAGTGTGAAAGAGGAAGAACGACAAAAACAAATAATATTTGGATCCATTTTCTTCATATTTACTGAAGAAGGGGTCATTGAGTCTGTAGAAGACTAATGTCATGTTCCTGCCCTAATGCATTTCCTACCAAACATCCTGGACTTTATTGTTAGTCCAGAGGAAATATTAATCAACCAGCATTGACAGAACAGAGGCGGATTTGCAAAATCTTGATTTGCGTATTTTTCTTTAAATTTTGAATTGCACTATAGATTATATATAACACACCAACAGTTCACAGCTAACCTGGTCAAAACTATAATGGTTTTCTCTCTCTTTGACAACAGCAACCTGAAAAACTAAGAAGAAATTATAATACAGTGTCCTTAATTAAATATTGAACATGTTTGTTAAATGAGTGCATTATTTCTTACATAAAGTAAATCTGCCAGACTTTATATCTCATCAGGATAGTTAATCAAGGAGCCCTCATCTGTCTGTTATCTAGAAAAGCAACCTTGTTCCCACAGGAAATCCATGCACTGCCCACCTCCTCCTTGTAAACCCATTCTCCCCAGTCTGCTTTCTCAAAAACCCCTGAGAGCCTGGCAATCATCCAAATATATATCCCCCCTCTTCTGGTGTCTCTGCCTTCATATAGCTGTACAGCATGCCCCCTGACTGACTTCTTAATTTACAAGACTTTCTTCTCTTCTGATCAGCTGACTGAAACTTGAGAGCTTCAATGTGTGTTTTCCACAAAAGTTGTGTGTGACCCACTGTAACAGCAGGGAACCAGAACGCTAGCCTGTTTACGAAAAGGGGCCTGGGGAGAGCAGATAGACAAGGAGGGGGGAGGGATGAAGGTGGTGGGGAGTGAATGTTAAGAAGAATGTAGACATACTGCTGTTCTCCAATTGCACTGTGGTGTTGAAGCAACAAAGACCCCCGGGGTGAAAGGACACCGGGTTTGCTGATGTCTGAATAGATGGTCTATTAAATGGAGACGCTTCTAAAAATTTGCCCTCTGGTTTAATTACTTTAGGGTCACACAGGAGGAGCCACCGTTTAAATCACTGTGCAAACATGAAGAACTTGTGTGGAACCAGAGAAGGATGAGGCTGAAAATAATCCCATCATCAGAAAACAACATCTGTTTACTGTCTTATCTGCTGCTTCAAATTAAAGGACGGGTTGCTGCAGGAGACTGCTGAGGAGCAAATTTAGACAAAACTTCTTTAGTTGTGGGTGGAGCATGTCAAACCCTTTAAATCTGTCCATCTAAGGGTAGGGTGGGGCACACACCATCTGTCTACTAGCAGCTAACCCAAGTTTACAGCTTCTGATCATGCACATAGAACACCCTGAATCGTTTGGTTCTGAAAGAATAGTTCATACTCAACTCAACTTTAAAAAAATACAACTTAACAAGCCTAACAGAATGTATCCTAAGCATCTCAAAGTCCTGGATAAAGATGCAGCCTCCAATATGAACAATGGGACATCTCTGGTCTTTTGCTGTGATGAGTTTAAAGATAATTATCAAGAACTACTAAAAAAACACTAATACACATTTAAATTAGTTTCAGTACATCTATATGTCAAAGGGCAGTTTAGTTCAAATTTTAGCTTAATTTGACAAACATGAATAATTTGTGACATTTGTCTTTTGGGAGTTAAAAGAGTCTGCTCTTATTTGGGAGCTGTGCTACAAGAGCTGACTTTCTGAAAAGAGCCAAACATCCAATCACTACAAAACAAGTCAAAACTAGCAATTTCAGTGGACTGACAGTGACTAATAATCTACATGCTGGGAAAGAAAACACACCAGAATGAATGTATACTGTAAGTTGCCACAACACAACAGGTGAACTTGTTCCTCTCATACAAAAAAAAAAAAAGAGTAGCGACTTGGTGCTTTTTAAAGAGAGTTTTTACGCTGCTTTATGAATCAAATGTGGTTGCATCCTCTGATACACTAAAGATATCCATACGGACATAGAGCCATATTTCATCGACTTCCTATGTGCTATAAAAGGGACTCCTCACCCGTAAACAGGATGTAGAAGTAGAGGAAGTTTGACTTCATTTCAATTGAAGGAAGAAGAAAGGTCTAAGCAAGACTCCACACGATTACGATCAGACTGAGGAAAGGGTTTTAATCAAACAAACTATGAACAAACTTTATCATGTTTTAGATGAGGGTGCCATTATGTCAATCACATTGCATGGACTAGCTACAAAGATAAGGACGTTTTGTGGGCAATCTGATACAAACCACAGGCTAAATCTATCTACTGTATCTTAGTTGCTCTTTAAAGAATGATGCAGGCAGAGTATATAACCATCACACAGCTTTGCCCTGCCTACATGCTTTGCTGATTCATCCTTTTATGCAACTTACCACAAATAAATACGACCCTGCAGCAAACTTCAAGATGACAGTCACTTAAAGCCAAGAGAATTGTACATGTATGTTTAAACAAATGGAACGTCGTAACGTGGCGTCGTAAGCTTAAATGTCAAGCTAGTCTGTATTAAAGATAAATACAAGAAAAAAGAAACAAATACATTAGAAAAGGTTTAAAAATGAATGAAAATGTTGTGATAAAAGTGAAAAGAATGGATCTGGATTTTATCCACTTATGGACATAAAGTGAGAAACAAACATCTGAACATGTGGGAGGGTTAGAATAAGCATTTATTGTGTTGTTTTCCCCACACATATAGCTCTGTTCTATGAATTGACACTTCCCTCTTTGTGAGATGTTTGTATTTGTTTCTAATCAGTATGAAACTTAGAAGGAGAACTGAAAAACGACTTTTGCCTGAGTGTACTGTGTTTTTTTGTCGAAGGCATACACAGTCATTACTATGACCTCATACTCTGCTTTTAGCCTGATCCGGGGCCTAGTCTTCAGTAACTGGATTACAGAAGAACAATCACGACCCTGTTGGGCTGACACAATGCCTCTCTGACTTTAATTGAAGACCCGTGCAAGTCTTAAAAAACTGCAGCCCTCAAAACAGTAATTTGTTCTTTCCCATTTATAGTGTACCAGGTATTTCAAATAACAAAAAATCATAAAAACGTTATCCTGACATTTCATAACGCCATATGAAAATTTGATAAAAAATAGTTAAAAAGCAGAGAAAGTTTTAAAAATATATTATTAAATTCAAGGTCTTTCAAAAAACCTCTCAAGTGGGTCAAAAAATGAACTTATTGAGGCCTGAAAGACTCAAGCATCTGTCCTCTAATGCTTCAGAGTAAACTTGACCTCTGACTGAACTGTAGATGGATGCTGAGGTTGTTGATTTTTCTAATCCAGAGTCAAAGACAAAAAGCTTTTACAGCCATTTTGAATTATCAGTGAGCCAGTTTCACCTGAAGTGGATGGAATCATTTGTTTATCACTCTTTATGATCATCCCTTTCACGCATAAAGAAGCATATGATTATATTACGAGACTGAAAAGATACAAAGAAAATGTCTTTGTCTAATCAGATTTTGAGTTGGATTTAGTTCTTTTTTTTTACTAAAACTTCATTAAGATTCGTGGAGATTGCAGGTTTGCAGGATTGAGGACAGATTGATAGGCTTGGCAGCTGCTGCAGTGAGCTCGTCAACCAGACGTAGTGGAACAGTCTTACTTACAGGCTCTCCCGAAAACCACGTACGGTACCCGTCTCTGGCTACTGAAGCTGCTAATAAGTGCGGCTGGACCTGGCAGCCTCCCAGACTGCCGTAAGCCCTGCGCATAGCGCCCGGGATTAATCCTCTTACCCACAGAGGGCAGGGGATTTGGGACTTTATTTAGTGCCATTTAGAAAAAAAAAATTACCCCCCCAAACTGCAGGCTCGCCATTCTGCAAAATAAATCACGAGTAAAAAAAGAAAACGCACTGAAATACCTCAAAACAATAATGATAGGTTTAACAAATACTGATCTGAAGAGAATATGAGTGAACACAGATTAGGCTCAGATTGAATGAACAATGATTAAATAAAAGGCTAACAAAGCTATTAGGATTGGAGAGAAAAAGGTGAACGGAAAAGAAAACAGTATTAAACAGAGACGAACAGCTGGTGATTATTCATAGCTCCTTGTTGAAGCAACTCCATAAAAGGAGAAAGACTTTTGACTCTTCAAACAAAAGCCCAGATGGGCTTACTGATGTCCAACAACAACAGTGATGTGGTCAGACTCTGATGTTTAGGAACACTGGGTTTTGTCTTTTAGCGGTTTCTTTCCCATTTCAAAAGGAACAAAAGTAACCAGTCCTTTCAATTGGATCCACAATAGAACACAGCTCTCAATCTCTCCTTTGTCATCCTGGTATTCTGCTGCCATTTAACCATCTTTACTCAGGACTAGTTAACCTTGAAGGATGATGCACACAAACCGCTTCAGGGCCAAACATAGAGGATCCAAGTTTGAGCTTTATAATAATTAAAGCTTGACTGTGATTAAATTCCCAACTGCATTACACAACTGCTGTTTTAGTGATCTGAGACCCCTTCAGAACAGAGAGGGAGTCTATGTGTTCTGCAGAACAACAATACTCAGAGAAACTCTGGGTCTTTGTTCAAGGACACTGAAAAAAAAAAAAAGAACCAGTATCAGAGAAGACAGAAAAGATGTGCTGTTTTTGGAAAGAAGATGACGTCTTTGTGGAGATGGTGCTCATCTCATGACATCCTCACACACACACACACTATATCCCAATGAACTGCGTTAGCTGGAGGTGCGGCACATGTAGTCATCTGCCATTGGCTAAAACAGACACCGTGACCAACCCCGCCTTACGCTCTTCCACCACTGAAGCACGGTGCATCAGGATGAGCTGCTGACTGAAACTAGTCTGCAGCTAAAACCCCCACGCTGCTAAGTCGCATTTAAATTAGCAACAAAAGAATCCTTGATCGGGTTTATTACAGAGGGCATGATTGATCAGGAAAGTGGTCCTAATTGTATCTGCAGGAAGTGGCACATGGGCAGTGGACCAAGTGGCTCCGTTTCAGTTTAATGTGGCACACAGATACTGCAGCAAATCTGGACTGCAGGGTATTACCAGCTGCCACCACATGAATGCTAATTTTAGGTTTAGAGAAATTACGGAAGGAAAAAAAAAGAGATTGAGGGAATCAACACACACTGCAGAATAATTCTAAAACTGGAAATCAATATAAAACCAAGGTTAAATAAATAAATAAAAATAATAATAAAAATAAAGCAGCCTTTTAAAATTCACCAAAGCGAAACAAACATCAGAAATGCAGTACTTTAAATACATTTAGCCAGTTCATGTTGCTCCAAGCCAGTTGTCTTTTCTTTCTATGCTACCTCAGATAATCCCTCAGCGTTTATCTAAAAACACACTCGCACTGCAGCGCCTGCTGAGGAAGCACAACAGCAGCTCAAATGAAGGCAGCGAGCAGGGCTGTTACTAAGCAACAGCAAAACGCACAGCATTCCTCCATCTTCCTGCCTCAAGAGCAGCATGGGTGGTGGTGGTATGTGTGTCCTGTGACTGTTAGTGTGTGTGTGTGTGTGTGTGTGTGGGGTGGGGGAGACTGTGTAAACAGCGGAGGTTTGCCCACTGTCGTGTTGATTTCGGACAGTGTTTGGATCCAGCAGATATAAAGTGTGGACATTTAAGGCACTATGAACACTCACAAATCTGAATGGTTTTCTATTGAGATGTTTGTGCAAGGAGGAGGAGATTTAGTGTCAGCACCAAAGATTGAGCGACTCCGTACATCTCAGACAAAAGAGCAGTAGATTTCTAACAACACTGCCATCAGTGTAAACATCACCTGCGTAGCAGTGACAACATGGCATTTACCCCTGACAGCAAATATAGAATATAACATATGTGTCACAGCTGCCAATAACCTCACTGGAGTCTTTGACCAATAGACTACCAAATACATACGCTGGTTGGCAGTAAGGATATCTCAAAACCATTCAGCGGTTTTATTCTTCTCATCCCCTTACAGACAATAGAGAGGAAGCAGATACAGATGTTGGAGGAACATGTTTGTATTTCTCTTGTGCTGACATCATTTTTGCCCTCTGTGGCTAACTTTGGGGGGTTGGGTAGTGGAATAAAGGATTAGAGATGTGCTCTTGCAGAGGTTCGCAACAGATGTATAACTAATACAACCCTACCGTGTGTGGGGGGGGGGGGGGGGGGGTGGGGGGGGGACCCTCTGTTACAGCTTCCAGCTAACACTTGAAATTATACAAACACAGATGAGCGTCTGTGTTCTGTTAAGTGAATCACCAGATATAAATAGGAGACCGAGCAGGCAATTAGATTGTTTAGACCAGTTGTTCCCAAAATTGGGGTTAGGGCCCCTCTATGGGTCATGAAACATCAAGTGACGGTCCCCAAATTATTTCCACACATTAACTTAAATGTAAACTGCTAATGGAGTATTTTCACCATAATTATAAAAAAATTAATAAATCACGATAAACGAATATAAATAGTTTCATAATTATTAGCTTTGTCATATTATTATTCCCACGTTTAACAGAGTTATTATCAAAGTTTGCACATAAACGAGTAATATCTTACGTCACAAGTTTCTGCAACTGTTATTTTGTGCTGAAAAGATGGGAAACCATTGTTTAAGATGAGTTTAAGTCTGGTGTATGGGCGGTTAAAGGCTGAAACCTCTGCTTTTTATTTTCTTCTTCTTCTTCGCTGCCATGGCTACTCTTCTAGACCACTAGTTTCTTTCTTTTCAGAGCTCTTTTTTTTCTTGTCCTTCCTCTGCAACTGAGTAAAATCTTCTGCCAAGATAATGCGTGGGAAAGCTGAGCGCCAACCTCCAGGGAGAGGGCCACCGGAAGGCAAGAAGAAGAAACAGAGGGCTGGAAAACATTTCTATGTCTCCAAAACCCAGGAGGAAAAAAAAAAGAAAAGCAGAATCCTGTCAAAAAAACAAAAGTGGGGTGTACAGTGAAGGGAGCTAGGCTTTGCTTGCTTTGTGAGCAGATTCAAAAGGAACTGACATCAGAAGAGGATGTGAGCAACCATGAACAAGCCTGCTGGAATTTGCAGTTTTTCCCTGTGATTGTGGATAGAAACAAATAATAAAAAAAGAAAGCAACATTTGATGATACTTTGTCTACTTAAAAGTCAACTTCTCTAATCTAAATCACAGTGCAGAAACAAATTGCTGCTCTAGAAGGAAAACTGCAAGACAGCGTCATCCGGCAGAGGGGAATAAGTCAGAGCATTGTTGAGGAAAAACAGACACATCCTTTATCTGACCCTCGAGGCCTGCTGCGCTGTAACCACCGGCTCCACATTCTTTCCATTCCCATAAGGATCGTCAAAAAGAAAAAAAAAAGTTCTCTTGCCTCATCTGCAGTTTTCTTCACTTCTAAAAGCGGGAAGGTTCAAATTCAAACATGCGCCCGCCCATCTCAACCGAACTAGAAATTCTTGTTTCCTGGCCCTGCCTGCGCACAGAAAGGTGTTCAAAGTCCACATTTTCAAACGAACATCCACAATATTTGCCTGAACAAGCACTCCTCTATCATTTGATTTTTTTTTAATCAAACCAAACAGGAAACTTTGATCATATCAGGGCAATTGGCAAGTCTGCTTTGGGATGATTAAAGAGGAGCTTGTAGAAACACACCAGGCTTATCTGAGGCAGATAACAGTCTTGGAGAAGGGACCTTTGGAGCTGCATGAATAAATAAAGGTAGCAGAGCAGTGGGGGACTCTCTGAGCACAGGGGAGGTGTGTGTGTGTGGGGGGGGGGGGGGGGGGGGAGATGCCCACAGTAAAAGCATCCCTTCATCCTCCTTGACGTTGTGAAAGGAAAGGGAAAGTGGACGTCTGCTCAGCAAACCAATACATCAACAAATCTACATGTGCTGCAGTTAATAAATGCAAATAAGACGTGTGATTTTTGATGAAATAAACCTAATAAGATGCCGTCATGTTTAATGATGTATTAAACTACCTCTTTCAGTTGGTCGAGCTCCTGTCTGACAGCCTCGTACTCCACCTCCATGTCGTCGTACTGCTGTTTGAGCTGCTGCTTCTCCTCCAGCACCGCCAGCCCGTACTCCGCAGCCTGGATCTTCTCGCTGGTCGTCTCGCTCAGCTCCCGGGAGAGACGCTCGATCTCAGCCCGCAGCCACTCCGGCCCGGCCTCCAGCAGCAGCATCGCGTCGGGGTAACCCGGCTCTTCCACGGACATGACGGGGATTCAACGTGACCTGCGTCTTCAAGCGGTGTTCACCTTGACCAAGTAGAAGGAAGAAGAAGAAGAAGAAGAAGCGGTTGCTTAAATTCGTCTGTGTTTGAATTGCATGATTATTGGGTCTGCGTTGCTCGCGGCCGGTCCTGTTTCTTCGGTCATGTAGACTTTGTTTAATTTTCTTCGTCGACCGACCCCGCTGTTATCTCTTAACAACGCTCCATCATAAACCTCAGCCGTTTTCTCCAACTCTCAGCCTGCTCGTCTGAGCTACACGGCCGGAGTCACAGCATCAAATTGCCAAAGCCAAAGAAGGGACGTACTGTTTCCTGTTTTTACTTTCAAAATAAAAGTTCTGGTAGCCAAATTTGACACTCATTGCATAGGTATGAGGATACTTATATTTGAGTATGATAGTAAAGACAGTGAAACAAAACATAGATTGCGTATAACATTTAGAGCGTGTAAATTATTCACGTTTTATTAGAACGTCACAACCTATTGGTTTTATTTTGAAAGTAAAAAACGCTTTTGTTCCGGTAACTCCACAGGCATGTTTGGGAGAGCAGCGAACAAGCCCATTTGCTGAAATCAAACAGCTACGCATCAGCTGGGAACGCGCCTACCCTCTGTCAGAGCTTCTAGGGAAATGTAGTTTTTTTACTGCGTAGAGTTGGGAACAACATGCGGGCGGAGCCACTAAAAACACTCACATTCCCATAAGGCCATTATAACTTGCCCATGTGGAGTACGGAAATCTTCGCACTGAGCGGTTTGTTGTTAATGACGAGCAGCAGCCTATTTCAGTCTATTTGCTGCCACCTGTCGGAAAAGTCTGGTACACGATTTTCAGAATATGATACAGTATTTATAAGTAGTTGATCCTGGTGGTCATAGACTTAAGTCTTATTTTCCCAACATTTATAGGCCGAATTATCATTCAGTATTTTGTTGAGGAACACAAGCTGCACAGTGGAGAGATTGGTTAGCACCGCAGGATGTAGGTTTGACTCCTAAGTTTTCTCATTTTCAATATATTCACAACAGCATTCACCCATCCATTATCTTTACCTGCTTCTTTCTTTTGGGGTCTCAGGGGTCACCGGTGCCCATCCAGCAGTAACTCCATCCGGAGGTATCCCAGGGTCACAAAGAAACACATTTTTTTAAACAATTGACCTTCATAATAATAGTATTATTTTTGAACTATCTTTAATATTAAATAAACATCTTAAAATATTTAAGTAAATTACATTTGGTATCATTTCATATAAAAATATTTTATTCTTGTCCCAGTTCATATCTATTTCTTATCTGTCTTCTCAGCCTCCATTTGGTTGAGACAAATGTCTTTCCACCTTAAGCCTAACAGGTTTCTCATGTTAAAATTACCATACCATACCATACCATACCATACTATACCATACCATACCATACCATACCATACCATACCATGCCATACCATACCATACCATACCATGCCATACCATACCATACCATACCATACCATACCATATCATGCCATGCCATGCCATGCCATGCCATGTCATACCATACCATACCATACCATACCATACCATACCATACCATACCATACCATACCATA
>NW_013952880.1:227273-235448 GCF_001266775.1 Austrofundulus limnaeus
ATACCATACCATACCATACCATACCATACTATACAATACCATACCATACCATACCATACCATACTATACAATACCATACCATACCATACCATACCACTTTTATTTATAAAGCACTTTAAACAGCACAAGGCCAACCAAAGTGCTGTACAGTAGACAGACACAACAGGACATATAATTACAGTTAAAATACAGTTAAAATACAAATCAAAAATACGGGGCATTTATATTTATGTATTTATAGTACACATGGAACAGAGTTATGAGACACGGTGAGGTTTTGCACCATCTCACTCAGACTCAAAGGCAAGGGAACAGTAGTGTGTTTTTAAATGAGACTTGAAGACAGAGAGTGAAGGAGACTGACCTGTAGCGATAGATCAATCCAGAGTTTTGGACCTGCTCCAGAAAAGGATCTGTCACCTCTCAGTTTGAGACGATGTGTTTTTTCTCTCCACTGTCACCTGCTGCTTGCACAGGATGGAGGACTAAATTGAAGAAAAAAACATCAGTAATTAGCATTTATAATTTACAGTTTCATTATAGCCTATTGAATGGATGGTGTTTGGATTTAATTGGACTGTATTTAAGTCTGAATCTGATAGATTTGGACTAATTTATAATCAAATAAAGTTTGAACGAATTGGACTGAATTAGATTACTTTAAACTAAAATAGAAATAGTAAACAGATGCTAATTAAAAAAAACATCTAAGATCTAAACCTAATCTAGTTTTGTAAAATTAGATTCAATAGTAGAAATTAAATAGAAAAATAAATATGTATTTTTCTGTATACTACAAGTTGGACAGCAGCCTTTCAGATTTGCATTAGGATTACTGGCTCTCTAAAGGCTTTACGTGATGAAATGATCTCTGCTCGGTTCACCTGAAGTCAACCAGCTTTACTGAGGTGTACCGTAAACTAATGAGATTTCATCCCCTTGCTACAGCACTATAACACAATGAACAGTTAGCCTTTACAGTGCGGATATCAAAACATTTCATAACTCATTATGGTCACATTCTGAACAAAATATCTGCATATATATGTCAATGATTTGTGTCATTATGAAGAATCTGGTTAAATGACTGCTGGTCAGGTGAGAAGTGATGATAATTTAACAAACTATGTAGCATGTAAGGAAGACATTAATGTGGCAATCGTATAAGTTTTTCTCAAAGAGTAGGAGCTCAATATTTGATTTGTTCATAATAAGATTAGTGGTCTAATCTGGGGAGGAGTCAGACATAAACTCAGTCTCAGAGCTGCTGAGAGACAAATGGAACATAGAGCTCGTCTCAAAGAACAAAATCACTACTTTGTTGCTTTCGATCAGATTCAACGATTGATCGGTCACGGTCTCTTTCAGAGGGGCACTCTGAATCCACGGTTTCCACGTGCTGCCCTGCTTCACATCACAGAGATAATCTGACACCCACAAGCTAGGCCACTTCTCACAGAGCTCGAGAGGAAGAGACAACGTCAGAGCTCTGGAGACTGACGTCAGGAATGCCAGTAACTGCAGCTGTAAATCATTTAGTCTCCGAGGTGCAGGACACGAGCATCTCATCTCAACATCTAAAGGCAAGTCAAACCTTTTGGTTGAATTCGTTTAGTTATTTTTGTTGTTAGATTAGTTGTGATTTGCTTGTTTGTTTGAAGAGTAAAGGTAACTTGTGCACTGCTTTATGGCATAAAAGTAAAAGTACCTTCCACAAATACTAGTCTGGTAATTCTTTGAAATGTATTGTTTTAGCTTTGACTAGTGAGTTAAAGGTTTTTCATCCAAACATTTTTTTCCCAGTTAGTCTCAAACTAATACTTTCACTATGTAAAATAATAACATAGTACTAGTACGTAGAATGTGTAATACATTCTAACTACAATAACAAGGTAATTTATTTTCCCAGGCTCTGCTATGACTGTCAGCCTGAGAGGAGCTTCACATGGCTTTCCATGAAAAGACAAGAGGGGGATCTTTCATAGAATACAGTAAGTAAAGATAATTTTACCAAATTTACCTTTTACTGTCAGAAATCAGATCTTTTTGTTTTTACAGCACCAAAATATTCTTTTTTTAAAATGCATTTCAACCATAGAGAATTAGCTATTTTTACCATAATGCTCTAATGATGGACACGCAGTTCCAGGCAAGGATTAGACACGCCTAAGTGAGCCCTGACCGCTGATTATCTTAACTGTCAGATGTTACAGCACAACCTATTTGATGGAGCCAGCATAGATTTGAACTACAGTTTAGGAGAAGAAGGATGTCTTTGATGGACACAGTTGTTTGCACAATCATTTCAAAGTCCTGCTACTGATAATTCGATGCTGATGTGTTAAAATATTAAGGATTTCCTTATTTGAAAAACTGATATCAATGTAAAACTTCACAAGATGCTAAACATTCTCATAATTTTATGACTTTAATCTCATAATATGAATTTATTCTTGTATTAGTTTGACTTTAATCTTTTTATATTGTGACTTCATTCTTGTTCTATTATCTTTATTCTCAAAATGTTATGACTTTATTCTTGTATTTTTTACTTTATTCTTGTTTTATTATGCATTTATGCTCATATTATTTTGACTTTATTCTTGTTATATCATGACTTCATTCTTGCACTATTATGTCTTTATTCTCATAATATTATGACTTTATTCTTGTACAACTTATATCAGCGTAATATAACTTTATTCTTTTCCGACTTTATTCTCATAATATTATGACTTAATTCTTGTACTATTGTGAGTTTATTCTCAAAGATTTTTTACTTTATTCTTGTAATATTACGACTTTATTTTCATTTTTTAAATTCTCGGTCTGGCCCAAAAGCTGTCCTAAAATTACAATCTTTCATCTACAAACTTTTTTTCATGAGAAAATTCAGATAAAAATGTTAATTGCCTATTTACATTGGGTTTAATCTGTTTATGTCAAAATATTTTTTATCCCCATCCTATAATGCAGTCAAAGCCCCCAGAGCAAAATACACAATAATAGGAGAAGCTGTACGAAACATCTTTCCTGCACACATGCAGTGCTCATACGGATGTGGAGGGGAAGCCTGCAAGTTTGACAATCCATGTTACTGGAGTGAAGATCAACAGGCAATAAAAGGCCTGTATTCATCCTGGTACATCTTCCTCTTTTGATTTAATCAGTTTTAACAAATATGTCAGCCAAACTAAAAGAAATAAGTTTTTTTTTGTTCTGCTGTTTCAGGGTTACTGACCATCTTCTTGCCATGTCCAGACCTTCAACAGAAATTATTGAAAAGTATGACATTATTAACCAGTTCAAAAGGTATTTATATCTGATTTTAAGTTCATCAGCTTCCAGAAGCTTTTAAGGAAAATAGAGAAAACATGAAAGACGTGTTCTGTGTTCTGTTGGTAGGAACGGTATTAAAACAGTGATCAACCTACAAGTACCTGGAGAGCATGCATTCTGTGGAAAACCTCTGGAGCCAGAGAGTGGGTTTTCATACCACCCAGAAGTCTTCATGAAAAACAGTAGTATGTACTTTTCAGAATATTCATGGTAATTTATTAATTTTTTTAATAAATGTTGCTAAAAGTGTGTTTCAATTTTAGTTTATTTTTACAATTTTGGCTGGAGTGACTACGGCGTGGCCAACCTCACCAGAGTGCTGGACATGGTGAAGGTGATGGCCTTTGCTCTGCAGGAAGGAAAGGTGGCGGTCCACTGCCACGCAGGGCTCGGGCGAACAGGTTGATTTTCAAATTATGTAATAATTCTTTTTGACTAATGAAGATACTATTACAATCTTTTAAAGTGGGGTTCTGTGGAAGGTTGTGATTAATTAACATCTAATCTGTGGTAGATGATAGGAGTGTAACAGTACATGTATTTGTACAGAGATTGTTTGGTACAGATGTTTAGGACGGGTACAGGACACAAGACCAAAGCATTGCTGTCCAACATTTCACTGATCACATCAACTCTGTGGATGAATATATTAAGTTCACACGAGAGGATGTAAAAAATGGCAGGTTGGTGTTCCTGGATTGCGATGTCTTGGTTTCGGATGGAAGACGGTTGGAAACTGGCGTGTATCGTAAGCCCACCCACACAGACCAATATTTGCGTTTCGACTCCCACCACCCACTGGAACACAAGTTAGGAGTGATCAGGACTCTGTACCACAGAGCAGACAGTGTCCCTACAAACCCAGGAGCCAGGCAGAAAGAGAAATCACACACACGACAGGCCCTGGAGCAGTGTGGTTATCCTGACTGGGCTTTCCTGAAAGCAGACAGGAAACACAGACAGGATTCCATGCAACCTTCAGGTGAAAATGAAGACCCCAAACCCAGACCCAAACCAGTGGTTATTCCGTATGTTGCGGGTGTTTCGGAGAAACTGAGACGTTTATTTTCTAAACATGATGTCCCAGTGGCTTTCAAACCCCAAAACACATTACGGCAAAGGCTGGTTCACCCCAAAGATCCGGTGCCCCGGCACAAACAGAGCAATGTTGTATATGCTGTTAAGTGCCAGGAGGACTGCGACCAGTTATACATCGGGGAAACAAAGCAGCCACTGTTCAAAAGAATGTCCCAACACAGACGAGCTACATCTAATGGCCAGAACTCTGCAGTTTTCACTCATTTACAGGCCAGCGGTCACTCTTTCAGAGATGAGGATGTTCTCATTCTTGATAGAGAGGAATGTTGGTTTGAGAGAGGAGTAAAAGAAGCCATTTTTGTGAAGAAAGACCGTCCATCATTAAACAGAGGTGGAGGCCTCCGTTTTCAGTTGTCCCCCTCCTACAGCGCGGCTATTGCCAGTATCACTCCACCCCCTGTTAACAATAAGTGTTAATTAGGTGTCAACGATAGCCATGTGATGTGAGTATCAGTCACATGGAGGCAGGGCTTAAAAGCCTGAATTTTGCCTGAAACTCTCAGACTGAAGAAGTCTCTTGGAGGAGAGATGAAACGTTTCATTAGAGAAGAACCCGTCCAGAAGATACAATTTTTTATTTTTTGATTGCTGTCTTAAAACAACTCTATTCTCCAAAAATTTTACACAAATTTACACTTTTTATGAACTTTTACTTTGGTGCCAATTTCACTTTAAACATTTATTTACATGGATTTCTGTGGTTTATTTTATTATTTTTCTTTTTAGTAGCTGAAACATCTAACTTGTACTGCAGCTTAGGGCATTTTCTTCAGAAATATTATATTTCTACTTGAATAAATGTCCAATGCAAAATTGATGGTGGTGTAATAGATTATAAAATGTGTTTTGCATAAGCCACAATGAAATTTCGAAAAGGTATTTTCGAGCAGCAACCCACTCAGCCGGTTCGGATGTTGTCAATCCATTAAATGGATATCATAAGTGGTTATTGGTCCCATAGAATGGCTTCTGACTGTCCCGGTTGTGCCCCCTAGCAGGTTACCAGTGCCATATACGTTGGAATGCAACAATCTGCTACCACCGGAGTCCGGTCTACTTTATCGTAGCCCATGTCATATTCTCTAAAATTAACCTTAGTGGTTTTATGCCTCATATTGATGAGATTGCATAAAAAAACCTTAGTGGCTTTATGCCTCATACTAACCAGCTGACAGTCTGAAGCCAGTCTATGGGATGGAGAACCCACTAGGCAGCACAGTCGGGACAGTCTGAAGCCATTCTATGGGACTGATAATGGCTAATAATGTCCATTTAATGGATGATAACATCCAAAGCGGGTGCAGCACTTTGGTCTTTGCTCCTCTTAGACTAGCTTAGTTTGCCAGTCAGAATTAAACTACAGCTCTGTAAAACGGAATCCTTAAATATTAATAGCTCTCTTCCCAGCCCCTACTCTAAAAGCTCTTGATTTTCTATCTGCACTCATTAATGATAAATTTTCCCCCCTCTTCTGACTCTAGGCGTACTGTTGGCATGTTTCTTGGCCTACGCCACCAGAATGACCGCCAACCAGGCTATTTTATTTATACGTGCCAAACGGCCCAACTCCATCCAAACCCGAGGTCAGCTGCGCTCCGTGAGAGACTTTGTTCAGTTCCTCAGCCCACTTAGAAGTGTTTTTTCTTGCGCTCATCCTCAATCCAACCCAGTCACCCTGTCCCAGTACCTTAACCGTCAGAGACACATCCTGCACGGCTCCGAGAGGAAGGAGCTAAGGCACCTGCCCAAGATCATCCATCTAGTCTGCAGGCTGTTGGTGGACATAGCAGAGAACCGTGAAGTGATTGAGGAAGATGTTCTTGAAGCCCCTGATATTCACGACATAGAGATGACTCTCAGTATAATTGAGAAGATGGGGCCTGAAATATTCACCAAGGAGCCTCGTTTGCCAGGTTCACCCACCTTACCCAGACATTTCCACGAGCCGCCCATCTTCTACCACCGCAAGAGTCTGAGCTACAGCGAGTCCGACTTGAGACGGCTCGGCTCACAGCTAAACCTCCTCACACAACCTCTGAGCTCTTCATCCAACTCTGAGGCCAATCTCCCTGCGGCCCAGAGTCTGGGTCAGATCGGCGACACATCCAATGTTTCACACGGCTCAACGGGGACTCTCTGGCAAATCAAGAATGTGCAAAGCCAACAAGACGGAACGATTGTGCTGAAGAAGATGAAGAGGAAGACAGTCCAACGGAGCGAGTCGGTGGGACACGATCAATCGGACAAAAAGGGAAACATGTTGTCCCGATGGAAGGCAGCACAGGCGGAGAAGCTGGAAAGAAACGGGGTAACGTCACGAGCTAAAGAAGAGGAGCAGTCGGAGGTGCCCTGCATCACCTTGCAGTCGGAGCTGTCTCTGGAAGCCAGGAGGCTGTTGGTGGCGCAGGCGCTGGCAGTGGACTTGTTTCTTGATGGGCAAGAGGAGCATAAAAACAAGGTGTTGGCCTGGCAGGTAATTAACCTGTAAAAATAATGTGTAGTATTTTTATAAAAGACAAAAACACATCTGCATCACAGGGAACATATGTAAAATCCTTTTTTTTATGGCTAAATACGCTTTGTTGTTTACTTGGAGTCTCTCCTGGTGCTAGAATGGACCAATCAGGAAGCTGGAGGGGGGCGGGGTGTGAAGCACCTCATTTGGATTTAAAGATACAGCCTCAAAACGAGTTGATCTGAGAGACACCTCAGAAAAGGGGCTTGTGGAGTTGCAATAAAAAGGAACTCAGACCAAAGCACAGCAGTTCCACTTTCTATAGACCCCAACTGAATGATTTAAATGTGAAATTAAAAGCACGTTATGTCCACTTTAACTGGCCTCAGCATGTAATAACTGTGTGTGCAGACAGAGTTGAATCAAGGCAGCGCATGGGAACATCTGTGTACAGAACGAGATCCCTTCATCCTCACTGGGATCATGTGGGCCTGGCTGGAGCAGCTCAAAGAGCCTGTCATCTCCACCCAAGACACCGAAGCCTTGAATCCCAACAATACTGGTGCTGAATGTCTCCTCAACAAGCTCAGCAAGGTTAGAGGTTACTCTATACTCAGTCACATTTAATAAAATACAGCATATCACTCACAGCATTTCATATCAGTGTTAAACTAAGATTGTCTAATGGTGAAAAATGACAGAGCTTAAGACGCGTTATGAGTTAGTGTTTGGAGCATGTGTTGAGCAGAACTCTCAGCTACTACCAGATAAAACATTAGCTTAATATCAGTAAGTTTGAATGATTTTTTTGTAAATAAAATGTTTCTGCGCAGCTGTATAGTTGTAAACTCCTCTATATGTTATTTCACTTAATTTGAGTTTGAATCTTCTCAAATTAACCTCTCGAGCTCCAAAACAGCTTTTCCCGTTTTCTATTTCTATTAACCTCTGATAACTTAAGATTTGTCAGTTGAACATGGACATGTTTGGTATCAATATAAACCGAAGAGCCTTGGCTAAATGTTTACATCCACTAAACTCAGTTCAAACGTCAAGCAGTTGAATCAGAAAGTAAACAAACTGTGCAAAATGGCGTCATTGCAAGTCTGTAAATACATTCAAGCAAATCTGTAAAATAGATTTTTGACAATTTTTTAAAGCAAGTCAATGTAGATAAAAAATATGTTGCAAAGTGTGTTGAAAGTTTTTTATACTTTATTTAGAGTGATACACACACACACACACACACACACACACACACACACACACACACACACACACAC
>NW_013952880.1:235458-240099 GCF_001266775.1 Austrofundulus limnaeus
CACACACACACACACACACACACACACACACACGGTGACAAAACAATGTTTGGATGATTTTTCAAAATAACAAACATTCAATAACAAGTCTTTTAAGGCAGGTAAGAAAAAATAAATAATTTTTGCAGTAAAAACTTAATATTTCTTAACATTTATTAAGGGTACCAACATGGTCTCTCCTGTGAAGAATGACAAGACGCAAAATTATTTCTTTACTAAAACCTCTGTAACTTTGCTCCATTTAAGTTTAGCAGCATGAAACTTTGCACAGGTAATGTCCACAAGTGAATTTATGGTTTCCAAAAGTTTTTAGCCTACTTCATTATGGTTTTAACTTGGTTATATACCGTCGAATGAAAAAAATTATTCAGGTGAGTGAAAAAATGTTTTAAAAAAGTATGTTCCCTCCTCAATATGTCTAAAACCACAGCAGCTGTTTTAATACTTACACTTCTGATGAAATCTCCCAAATCGTAGCTTTATTTTGATACCAAGATTATTTAAGTGGAGTTTGTAAATGCTGAGATACACTCAATTACATTTCGGCATGGTATTTTGAGCAAAAACATCAAGAAAGGCTAATAAGTGTTTTAAGTGTTTTAAAAGGTTTTAAGTGAAATAATGTACCAGTGGAATAAAACAACTGCACTTGGCAAGACTTTGTAAGACTTCTTAAAATAAGGAAAAAAAATCAGGCTAACAAGATTACTAATCTAGCATATTCCCTCTTGTTCAGCCCATCAATCTGAAAACAAGATCTAAAATACTTTTTGGCTGGATGTATGACTGTAAGACTTGGTTAGATGGACAGATTTTGCAGTGCATTTCATTCTTCTCAGGCTCCTAAAGAAACGTTAACATGCATACTGGACTGCATGGCTCACATGCAGACAATATCAGAGGAGGTTGAAAATGCATTCCTGCATCGTACTGTCAAGGCTTTCACCTGGGTAAGGAAAACCAGTGAACTTCATTAGCTGGCTTAATTAGTTGAAATTTACTGTGATTGTTTACCCAAGTTGTCCCGTTTGCGTTTTAACAGATGACCACAAACACTGAGGATGGGAGGAAAGTCTACGACTCTCTCCCTTCAGTCCTGAGGAGTCTCCTTAAAGACATGAGATCTGTGGCCATGGGAGAAGAGCAGAGAGGTGGATCTTCGTTCACCGTGATATGAACACAACCAGGCTTTATGGGGACAACAGCTGTGCCTTGTAACAAAAATGTTACTATGCTCTGAGCTATGTTTATTAATTAAGCTTAATAACCTTTGACATGTAACTGTGACAAATACAGAACAGTCATTTGTAATTCTTATAATTTATTTTGCCTTAAGCCTAGTGACATTCATCATTTACAAACCTCTGCCCTGAAAGCACAATTATATACATCTTAATACAGATAAGTGTAGTTTTTTTTTTTTCATTTTATAGCACATTCCCATATTGTCTTTGTTAAAATCTGTAGATGATTTTTTCAGAAACATCTTATGATGAGCAGTTCGTTCATGTAAACTACTTGAAGGCATTTTTGTAGAGCCACGACGATCAGGATGTGAAGGAATAAGCTTTCAGGACGTCTTTTCCATCATTCCCTTCCACTGAGGCCACGATGCTGGAGTAGTCACAGGCGACGTGCGTGAACCCTCTAGGAAAGAGAACAATATATTTGACAAGAAAACATTTGTTATAGTCACAGGCAATCACCACTCTCATACTAAAGTCGGACCACATGACTTTTATTTACTTTTTACTAACAGTTATGTGGATGCTGTCCCGGTACCAATACTGGTATCATTACCTGTTATACCAGGTATGAGTACTGAGCCAGGTACCGCCTTATTTTACAAGTACTTGTACAAAATGTCCCTATACAAATATCAGTATCTATACTGGGATCGATACCCCACTGAGTGTGTTACAATTTACATTTCAAGTGAGAAATCTGTCAGTTCCATGTTTGAAAAACTTATACAAGTTGAAAGAAAATCTTACTTTATTTTTATTTATCTAAAATGTTGCAGCAGTATATATCATGCTGTATATTTGATTTGATCCAGTCAGAGGGCCTTAAAGGAAGGAGACACTGATCTAAATAAAAACAGTATTTTTAAAGTCATTGTGTATCGTTTAAAGAGGGGCATTATGCTAAATTGACTTTTTTTAAGCTTTATATCATGTCATGACATTCCCTCATCAAAAACATACCCAGAGCATAGCTTTTACTCGTTCATGCATGTCTGAGAAAGACATGCAGAAGTGGGAGTGTCAGAAACAGCAGGAGGTTCTTAAAGAGACATGTCAATTTCAATGTGTCAAATCAACTGTAGGTAATATATACTGCACAAAAGAAAACAAAGGGAACACTCAAATAGCACATTCTAGATCTGAATGAAGGAAATATTCTCATTGAATACTCTGTTCTGTACAAAGTTGAATGAGCTGACAGCTTGTGAAAATGTTTGTCAATCAGTGTTGCTTCCTACGTGGACAGTTTGATGTACTTGGAGTTAGATTGTGTTATTTAAGTGTTCCCTTTTTTGAGCAGTATAGTTACTTGATTGTGGTAAAAAATTGAACTATGTGCCTGGAAAACACATAATACCCCCACTTTAAGTTTTAATGCAGTAAGTACTCAGTATAGGTACTCAGTACTGACGAGTACCCAAGTACTCTACTTGGTTTGAGAAAAACTGCTACCAGGATGCTCGTAGTAGAAAGCCAAAAGTGTCACTCTGTTAAATATGTCATCAGGGTTTTAAACATTCATAGATGATGGTTAACATGCAGCATTTAAACAGTTTTACTGTCAAAACAGTTTATTTTCTACTATTTCTTTTCAAAGAATACGAAGAATTAAAATTAAACTTACAGTTTTACTTTAGTTTTAAAAAGTAGCTTTGGCTTCAAAAACAAGGCATCGCCTATAAAACTAAATATTCTGAACAGTACAAAGAAAGTGGAGACACTTTTTCCATCTTTGTGATGTCTGTGGTTCTTAATCAAACCTAACGGTCCTGATGCTACATTGAGTTTCACATGATGCAGCAGTCTCTACCTGGACATGGTGTGAGAGCCTCCCAGTAAGTGGTACTGACTCTCCAGGGTCAGACCTTGGTCTCTGTCGTTCCTCCACATCAGCACTCGCAACGACAGATCCTGAGATGCTGTCACCACTCGAAAACTGTCCTGGAAACAGAAAGAATATAAACACAACACTGAGGCGGTGCACTGGTACAAAGACCAGGCATGGGGAGATATTTCTCCGAAAGTTGTCAAACAACAACCAGCCTACCACACATATTGAAGAGATGGGTCTGGTGTGATCTTTGAAATTAGCGAGCAGGGCTCCTTTCAGCGAGTACACCCACAGCTCGTCCCCGGCTGACAGCACCAAGCAGTTACTGCTCCTGGCCTCTAGCAGGACTCCTGAGGACAGGGAGATGTTCTGCGACAGGGGGAAGGACTCCACCTGCTGGACTAAAACCAAACAGAAAGATTCAAGTTAAACCGTTAAACTCAAGGCCTGCGGGCCAAATCTGGTCCTCATTCACCACTCATCTGGCCCCAAAGATAATACTTGTGTAAAATAGTGTACTTTTGATTTTGTCACTTTATTTAGTGCATTATTTTCATGACAGCAGAACAACCTTCAAACCAAGAAAATGAAGTTTGAGTTTTTGGTTTTGGCATAAAAACAGCAACAGAATCGATTTTAAGCATCTTTTGTTGTATTTTTTTTTCTTGTTTTAAAGTTAAATAATTGGAATTTTAGTGAGGATTTTTTTTTATTTTACTGATTTGATAGACTGTGATAAAATTTATCTCTAAGAAATAATAAATGTAAACGTTGATAGGGTGCACGAGGGATAAGAAATGAATGCTGAAGAAATGCCCCTTTAAATGTATTATTTTTAATACATTAAAGCCCTATTCATGCAGGATAAGCATTATCTGAGGACCCCGTGTAATCAATAAACTACTCCCTCATCTATGTTTTTTATGTGGCACATTCACACAGGATAACTGAAGCCTGAGATTTTGCTGAAATGTATGGATATGATGTCAACGCCCTGCAGTACGGCCACAGCTCAGTGCTGTTACTGAAGCATCAGCCAGCTGTATAACACAAGGCTACAAATAGAAAAAAAATATATCATTCTTCCTGCACAGTGCAATGCATGATGTGAGCCATCATTTGCATCTGATTTTGCTCCTTCTCTTTCGACTTTTGTGTTTGATGCTGCACGTTACGGGTCTGTAGGGTTTTGCTGGCCTGGGACCGAAAAGGTTTTCAGTGCATTTTAATCCAGCCTCCATTTCTCACCAAAAGCAAATTAAAAATGCACCCAAGAAACAAAAACCGCCTAATTCAGCCTATTCCAGTCTAAATCGCAGAGATGCTGATAAGGTTTTTTAATAAAGTGTTATTTGAGTTCACTGTTTGTTCCAAATAAAGACTCAAAGTGCGTGACATGTATTATGCAACGTGGCTGTGTCAACAGAAAATGTAATGTGCAAGCAAGCAGAACTGGAAGAAGCTGGTAAGAACTGATCAAAACTATCGATCCACAGATATGCTAAAAAGTTTTCAGTGAAAAACATGTTTTGTACTTTTCCATTTGTCCAAGATGCACCTCAC
>NW_013952880.1:242075-248084 GCF_001266775.1 Austrofundulus limnaeus
CACAAAGGCCAGAACTTCTTTTTGACTTCTCTGAACAACAACTCAGATAAGTGATAAGAACTTCTCCTTTGCAAAGTGTATCTCTAACTCACATTCTGGTCTCTGTTGTCAGTTTTTAATGTTCGGTCCGGGATGTTGTGTGTATTTTTGAGTTGCCAGGTCTGAAAACACCGAACAGATGCTTATTCTCATTGGATTAGTATAGGACCTCGGTGTTCAGCAAAATATAGTAGGTAATTTGAGGGGGAATTTTTACTTTACAAATTACTGACATGGCTGTTTCACACGGGATTAACAACACAGGCAATCTCTGCAATTATTACAAATAGCATGTGGTCCCTAGGTCTAACTAATCCCAGCAGAATGGGCTTAAATCAGGACAATTCAAATAATTACTGTGGGTCACAGTTACTGATAATGACAGGAGAAACAAGTACTATTATGTTTTATCTTTAAAAATGTCTGTTTTGTTGAATGATAATTTTAAATGTATTTAAAATCTATTTTTATAATAAATTAATTTAAAAAATTTTAAACGGAGGGCTCATTATTGGGCCAGACGGAAGTCACCTGCAGACCACCAGCAGTTGAATAGCCCAGCGTTAAGTTATGTATGTTCTAAATATCACATAAAACATACTTTGGAATAGTCATTTGTATTCTATAAAAATACTTTGTTACAGTATATAACATTTACTCAATAAATACTGAAAGAAATTAACGTTTGGCTTGAACTGAGTTTTAAACTTTGGCCCCCTCGTGTAATGGGAGTTTGACACTCGTGCATTAAACCAACCAACGTCCAGTTCTGAGAAAACCCACATGTGCACGGGGAGAATATGCAAACTCCATCCAGAAAGCTCCCAGGCTGGGATGAGACGAAGAGGCGACGGTTCTACAAACTGTTCCAACGTTAAACCAGCGACGGGTGAACGTTTAAAAACCTGCACTTTAAAGAACGACGCACGACGAGCTTCAGCTGATTTGAAAGAAATCTGTCAGCATCCAGGTCAGGTTGATGTAAGCGGAGTAACTGATGAATGCACGGACGTTTTCTAATCTGTTAAACAAGCATTAAAAATCTTCAGTGGGCCATGAGAAGGAGTTAAATAAAGTCCAAATTCCAAGAAGATCTCTAAAGAGTTTCTGAAGCAGATTTCCCTCGATGACTCAACAGGCTTTTTTTAATAACCTGGGCTCAGAGGGAGAAGTATTTTCCAAGAGATTATACCATCAGCCCTCACCGTGGATCTCTGTCTTGAACTTGGTCTTCTTTATGCTCACATCACAGACAGTGAGGGCTTTGTTGCCTCTGTGCCCGGTGTGGTGGATGACAGCCAGTCTGGCAGGCTGGGTGGGTATGAAGACAGCCGCCTGGCATCCTGCGACTGGCACCGACTGACTCAGAGGATCTTCATCTTCCAGCGGAGAGGTCAAACTCTCGCTGTAGACCACCTGGCAACGAACCAAATGACAGACATGCCTAGAAATGCTCTGCAGCGGGAACGTCTGACGGAGCTATTTGCACAGCGGGGAGGTGGTAACAGAAGAGCGGGTCGGCGCTGGAAGCACACAAAGACAAATACCTTTGGGCTTAAATCATCGTTTTCTTTGGTTCCGGCTACGATCCATTTCTTGTCGGGCGAAACCAGAAGCACGTTGACTTTAAAGCTGTCGCATATCATTAAACTGGACTTTTTAGTCAGAGCGGAATTAGCGAGCGTGCACACTGATCCCTGAGCTGTTCCAACCTGGAAAAGAAGAACAAGAAAACAGCATCTTTCTCAGATTTTTTGTTTTTTAACTCTTTAACTAGGAGGCTTTGCAGGAAGGGGTTCTCTGCAGACAGTAAGTGGGGGTTTCTTGGGTTGTGAGCGTAGTTTGTGTAAACTGGTTGGTCGGATGAACTTGTGGGGCAAGTGGAATGGTAAAATTATTATGAACATGTTGGTGAGACTAGCACCTTCCCATCTGAATTTATGGCTAATGCTAATATATTAAAAACAGAGAGCTTGTCCCAGGTGGGGTGGGGCTGTTTTGACCGAGCTCAGTTAAGAGTCCCTCCACGTGTACGACGTTAAAATTTCATCTGGCTAGCACCTTCTTGTCACGAGTTATGACTAAAACTATCATTCATTAAAACTGACATGCCCACACCTCCATCCGACCAATCACAGCTTACCCAAACTACACTCACACTCAAGAACCCCCCCCCCCCCCACTTACTGACTGCAGAGACCCCCTACATGGACTTTGCTGTGACTCACAGTCAGGAACCAGTCACTGCTGATGTTGTACTGCAGTAACGTGCAGTGAGAGGACGCAGCAGAAAAGGAGGCCAGCTCCAGACCGGTCTGACCCTGCCACGTCTTAATGAGGCCTGCAGAGTCTGACGTGATCACAACTTCCTGCTTCTCGTCCACCACAATCCCTGTTAAAGGACTCTGCACAGGGCTGCTCCACACGAGCTCACCCTGAAGGAAAAAACAGGTTTATATTGGAGAAAAAAAAAGCAGCGTTCATGCAGGTTTGTAACGAAAAATCATTGAAGGGGACGTGTGCAAAATCCACTTTGTGTACTTGGAGTCTCTACGTGTGCAGAAAAGTGGAACTTAGTTCAGTTTTCTCTATTAACTTTAGTTACGCAGCTATTTCATTATGAACCCATCTCAAAGTACACTGGATCACTATGGGGTGGGATGTGAAGCGTCTTGTTTGGTTTTAAAGAGACAGCCTCAAAACGAGTTGGTCTGAGACACACCTCAGAAAACTGGTGAAAGAGGGGCTTGTGGAGTTACAATAGGGAGGAAGTCAGACCAAAGTGTTGCAGTTCCACTTTATATAGACCCCAAATGAAGTATTTATATGTGAAAAAGAAGAATTTAAAAGCATGATATGACTCATTTAAGCACATTTTGCGAGAGCTTGATTGACATTTGATTTTAAGCTGATTAAAATCAAAACATAAAGAAGTCTCTTCAAAGCTAAACCCATTTCAACATGTTAGCTGTTAGCAGTGAGGATGCTGCACTGACCTTTTGGACGTTCCACGCTCGGACCGTGCCGTCAGAAGCAGCGCTGCAGACCACGGAGCTGCTGCTGCTGCACACGTCCGGGTGCTGGCTCAGGTTTCCCTGCAGGTAAGCCACGCCCACCACCCTGCCTGTCGGATTGGACGGATCATAAAATATTCGAGGGATGGCAAAGTAGTGGAGGACAGTTCTGTGTAGACAGTGAATGCCTACCTGTGTGTCCTCTCAGGCTTTTGCAGGTGTAACCACCGGAGCAACCTTTTGTCATTTTCAGCTCCAGCTGGGAGCGTCTCAGGAAGTATCGTTTCCACGACTGCTCACTGCCCAGAGCAGCAAGGCTGCAGAAACTCCAGCGCTGCAGGCACATCCTCCTGAGGAGAACATGTTACCAAATGTTTGCATTTTTCTCTTTTTCAACTGCAGAGTCATGTCTGCACGATGCATCAAAAATGTGTGTCTGTGTGTGAGATGCTGAAAAAAATCTGCTTGAAGGAAAATAAATTACTGACTTATAATCTGAGGGACATTATAATCTGTGTGACAACAGTGTATCTGGCCAATCTGATGGATTTTAAATTAACGGGGATGAATAAGCAGGCAGAAAAGTTGGCCAGTTTCATAAGAGAGGAGGGAGAAAATCCAATGTTTTGTAACATCACGCAGCTCTAATCAAAAAGGAGATTAAGATCCTAATACAGACCAAAATTAATCATCCCAACTGCAACTGCTGGAGTTAAACACAAAACTGTTCTACGTTTTCAGAGAGCCATTTCAAAAACCTCATAACGATGCATGAACATCTGCTCTGATCAACAAAAAGACAGGAGATTCAAAAGGGACAGACCTAAAGCCAAACAGGTCCCAAACAGCCAGAGCTCACTTCAGCTTCCAGAAGGCTCTTCACAACATACAGGTGCATCTCTTAAACTTTGAATATCGTGAAAACGTTCACAAATGTTTCAGCTCAGAAAGTGAAACTCATTTATTACAGATTAATTTCACAAAGAGTTAAATATTGAGACTTTTTTCTTCTGTTTGTTTTTTCAGCCTGAATCTCATTCTGCAATTTTCATACAATTTCAACAATTTACATATCAAACGTTTGATACATTCAACTCGTTCTGATTTCCTGACCATGACTTTTGGTACTTCAGCAATATATACTTTTGGAAATATTCAGCATTTTCAGCTTTGGTTTTAAAGAAAGGACAGAAAGGACAGAGCAGACTGTACTTCTTAAGGAAGCTGAGATCCTTCAATGTCTGCAGCAAGATGCTGCAGATCTTCTACAAGTCTGTTGTTGAGAGYGTCATCTCTTCTGCCATCATCTGTTGGGGCAGCAGCATCAGAGCCAGGGACCGAAAAAGGCTAAACAACCTGATAAAGAAGGCTGGTTCTGTTCTGGGGACGACTGTGGAATCTCTGGAGATGATGGTGCAAAGAAGGATTTTACATAAAATCAAGAACATTGTGGACAACCCTTCATCCTCTTCATCAGACTGTCATAGAAAGACAAAGTGTCTTCAGTCGGAGGCTTCTTCAACTTCACTGTAACACAGACCGCTACAGAAGATCTTTCCTGCCCACAGCCATCAGCATCTACAATAAGTTTTTAGTTAAATGAGTTACAACAACACTAAATTTCCCTCTGGGATCAATAAAGTATTTTTGAATTTGAATTTTGAAAACCACTTGAGGCTTTGTGGGTCATTTTGACTCTGGGGCAGCAGGTGGGTTAAAAGTTATTTCTGCATGAAGATTTATATTTGAACTTGAATAAAACTTGATGACAAAAATGTAATTGTTTAGTAATTATAATTACCACCTGTGCATTTCAGGGTATTTGTTTCACCTTTTTAATTTTTAAGAATAAATGATTGTGTGTAAATATGTGAAAAGAGAAACACACGCAAAAAAAAAGTGGCTGTTTTTAAATCGGACTTGGTTACTTTAAAAGATCTGCAGTTAAATACTGATTTAACCATATCTTCTTTTTTTAGGGCTAGTGGATCAGTGATGCTGCTATAATTACATAGTTATAATAAAACCTAAGTTTGTTTTGGTTTGATCAGGAGGAGTGATTAAGGGTTATTAAGGGTGATTAGAGGTGATATTTAGCACTTTACAAATAGTAATCCGTTTATTTACACTCTTCAGAAAACAGATGAGACAACAACTCACCTCCATAACCAGGGAGTCTCTGCAGCTTCGTACCAGTCCTGAAAACACACATCTTAAAATAAGAAATCATTTCACTTAGAAACTTACTTCCGCCTTTCAGCCCCTCCTCACCTTACACACACACGAAGCGCTGATTAAATCCTCTTCCGTCAGAAAAGTAAAAACGTGTATAAGACAGTCACTAATGAGGGGATATGGATCCATATCGACATTAGTTTTTTCGCCCGAAAATGTCACTAGTTTCCTCCTGTTTGAGTCATAGTTAGGGAAACTACGGAGCGCGTTCAGGGACAAACCCGGATGTTCATTTATTTATTTGGTCTGCAGTGACGTTAATCTGCCACGAGATGTCGCCATTGTACAAGGTAAGAGACCCGGACAGATTTGCGGGACAAACTGCGCAAAGATGCGACATGAGGAAGGTGACAGCTACTGTACAGGAAGAAATCCAACTAAATTAAATAAATAAACAAAATAATTTGAGTTTTAAGACATTTAAATTAGCTACGGAACTCCCTAACCCTGAGAGACAGGGAAAGAGTGGCCTTTTTTTTTATCTAGTCTGAGTCTGGACATGAATATAATATTATTCAGTAATTAAAGTAATGATTATAGTTGGCTTTTGCAACTTGTGTTTCTTGGCAAGTGTGGGGACACGCTGTTAGCAGAAATGAGCGCGTGACACCCTGACTCACTTAATAACCAAATTAATAGGAGTTCCGATCCGTCAAGGTGAATTCTCAGCAGAGGTGTGTGTGTGTGTGTGTGTGTGTGTGTGTGTGTGTGTGTGTGTGTG
>NW_013952880.1:248094-258077 GCF_001266775.1 Austrofundulus limnaeus
ACACACACACACACACACACACACACACACACACACACACACACACACACACACACACACACACACACACGAGTCCACAGTTTGAGTCAAGACCACAAAACGCCACCTTCTTTGATAGCTCAGCCCATGTCAGACACCCTGCAGGATCACCAACGTGCTGATTATACTCTTAGACTTGTTTCTCCCTAAACAGGACTGGGCCCATGCCGACATGTTCAGGGGTGTAATATATTTGTCGCTCTGAAGTGGGGGGTTACATTTACCCTTTGGAGATCATTTATAAAGACAAACAGAGGGAGAGAGAGACACATGCAAAACACTCATTTTCACCCAGTCACCTGCAGCTAGTTGGAAATTGGTGGTAGCGGCAGATTTATGGTTGGAAGTCTGGCTCCCTCCCTTTTGTTGCTGCTGGAGGTGTGCCACAGCTTCCCTACCTGCTCCCGTGACCCGACTCACCGGGGGCCGCCCAGCTCCGAGCTCCAGCCAGCCATTAGCGTCAAAAGCCGACAACGAGTCTTTAAAACATACTTAAGCAAGACGCGTCCTGCTCCATTGGGTTTATCATTAGATCAGCCTCGACAGCGCGAGCGATCAGATTTACAGCTGGCCTTTGAATTTATCTGATGATGTAGGCATTTGTTACGGTGAAAAAAGAATCAATTTCTGATTCATATTCTGAACCCATTCAGTCGTGCTGCGAACGGATTTGATTCATTCTGTTTTCGTTAGAGTTACTTGAAGAACGCAGATAAGAGCTTGGATTTAGTGCTCAAAGAAGACTAAAAATACCACCACAGAAGGAAATGAGTCACAGTTTCGCTCTGCAAAATGCTGTTAAATCATTCATCTCACAAGGCCTTCATTACACAGCTTTTAGTGCGCCGCGTGTGCATTCGTTTCAAGAGCTTCCAGCATTTTCACTGCAACAAGTGGACAAGGCTAAAGACAATAATTGGAAGGTGGAGGAGGAGGAGCAAGGAGAATATGCTCTCCAGCTTTTCCTCTCCCCTCTGTTCCCCTTTTTGACCATAAATCTCCTCACACATGATTATGTCAGTCATACTTTTGGTTTTTTTTTTCTCTCCCTCCCCCCTCCCTCTGGTTGAGACATGCACAAGCACCTGAGCGCCGTGCACCAAATTGCAGAGCACAAGGTTGTCTTTATGTGATTCCAGAGATACTGCGCGAAGGTGCAGAGCTCCTTCATGTGCTCCTCTCAAACCCACACAGTGTTCGAGGCCTGTGCGATGGAAGCCAGAGATAGGCGACAATATCCACTCCTCACAAGAGAGATCCACCACTGTTTGGCCCTCACTGGGTCTATCTAACTTCCCATGGTCTATCTGATTTTACAGGTAAACACGTGATCAAATCGCTGCAGACTTGGTTTTTCTGTGTGTGTGTGTTCGTGTGTGTCACTGACATTAAGGTCACAAATGACCTGACAAAATGCTTTGAAGGAGGCATTTATTATGCGTTAACATAACTGTGGGGCGCCAAGTGTAAAATAAAATGTTAAAAATATCACCGACACATTTTCATTATTTAGCTCACTTTATAAGTGTTAAAACATCCCACTAACATTTTATCGTTGTTTAGCTCAATGTTCTTTCATTTTGATATATACTAAATGGTAAATTCAAATGGTAATTGTTACGTGTAAAAGTTAAATCTTAAATGTGGTGGTTAAAAGTTGAAGTTTACATTTAAGATTTCCAGAATGAACGCAGCCTTTGCTGTTGGGGTTCGGCTCTTGTGACATCATAATCTTGAGACAAAAGCTGACCGTAACGTTGCTAATGTTGTTAACGCTAGAAAATTCAAATGTGTTCATTTCTTTTTTAGATTGTTATTTTTTTTTCATGTACAGTGCCCTGAGACAATGTATGTTGTGACTTGGCGCTATCTAAATAAACCGAATTAAATTGAATTCATTGAAAACAATGTGGATGGTACCTGAAGTTCTGCAGCTTGGACACCAGCTGAAACTGCAAGTTCGATAACTTGCAGGAAAGCGTTAGCAGCGTTAGCAGCGTTAGCAGCGTTAGCAGAGTTAGCAGCGTTGGCAGAGTTAGCAGAGTTAGTGGGATCAACAGTGTTAGCAGTTGCTTTTGTCTCAGGATGATGAGATCATCAACAAAAGCTGCCCACCGACAACAAAGACTGAATGTAAACTTCGACATTTATCCACAACGTTTAAAGTTTAACTTTGACATTTAGATTTTAGGATTTAATATTTATTATTGTTCAAAATTAAAACATTATTTAACATTTAGATAAAAAATATCAAAACATCAGAACAGTGAGCTAAATAACAAAAATGTGTTGTTGGAAATCTTAAACTAAGATTTTATGCTCAGAAAGTGAACTAAATAATAAAAATGTGTTGGTGACCTCTTTTTAAAACATTTTTTTAAACTTGGCCATACATAACATGCATACCTGCCATTGAAGCCATTAAAAATATTTAACATGGGTAAGAGAAAATACACAAAACTGGTGCACTGAGGTTTAAGTGAACCTGTTAAAAGTTGCCTTTAATTAAAGACCTAACAGGATGAAGGAATGCATATTTCTCACCACCTTTCATGTTTTGATCTTTCATGATAAATAATGACAAAGTTATGGCTGCTTTATTACAACTTTGGAAATAATGTAAAGCATCATCTTATTTGATGTAGCAGTTAGCAACTCTCAGTACTACTAACATCAAAATTTATCTCAAAGTCTGTCAAAGTGACAGAGTTATACCTGTGTGTGCTTTCTATGGTCAGTTGGCTGTGGCAGCCATCTTGAATCACGTTGACTCCAAAAATGAATCATGCATAGAAGTATAACCAAACATTAATTTCTAATTGTTTCATTAATATCTCTCTGGGGGTTCAGAGGATATTTTGCTAACAGACTGCCAAGGTTGAACTCAGCAGTTATTGGCTGAGTTTTTGACTGGACTTGCACAGAATCTGTCCGTGCTCACAGTGTGTAATATGAGTGACTCTCTGCTAAAATCACATTCAATTTCAGTTCATTATCTGTCAAACTGACTGAGTTATACACATTTTTGTGTTTGCTAAATTTAATGAGCTGGGATGGCCATCCTGAATTGGGTTGGGTCCAAACGTTAATCAGTTGCAGACGTGTATCTAATAATTTTTATTTGGGGTTTTCATTAAAATCCATCCAGTGTTTTATGAGATATTTTGCTAACAGATACCAAATGCACACACACAGGCAAAAAAACAAAACATTATCGCCCACATTTCAGCCACGGTTTGAAAACGTTGTGAAAGAGTTGATCTTCAAATGATCTGAGCACCCCTTATGATACTTTTTTTTTCCAGTGCCCTGGAGCGGAAATATGACGGGCCCTCATACCTGTCCCCCCTCCCCTACCCCAAACCACGCCCCCTCCCTGCACACAGAAACGTCACCTGAGCTAAGCTTACAGTAATCCTCCGACGTCTCAGGCCTCCTGACACGAGATGTTTTGAACAAAAACACGGTGCTCCACTACAAGCCTCTATCAAAGATCATCCTCCAGCATCATAATGCCAGTCAGCCGGTCAGGCGGCTCCTTAACCTCGTCAGCCTCTGGAAAAAGCAACAAGCCGCAGCAGCTTTGATTGAACCCACAGGCTCAGCCGTAGTGAAGCCTTCGCCCTCACCTCATCAGGACACAAAACCATTTAAAAATAAAGCAATCAAATAAAAATAAACAAACATGGTCTGACGTGAAACTTGAAAGACAGCCAACGAGGGAATCGGTCGGCGCATCTCGATCCTTCATTTCTCCCGCAGCCAGCCAGGTAAAAGTGCACAAACAGGCCACTGTGGGAAGTAAACACTCGGCGTGGATTGATGGTGTCACGTCTTCGAGGCTCCCTGACATGTGGCTGAGTTCAGAGGGAGTTGCAGCGAATTCTCTCACCGAAGCCTCTTGCCCAGACACGCTCCTCAAATGTATCATTGCAGAAAGCCATGAAACAATTTGAGCTGATGCTGCCAGTTTAAATAACTAAACAGTGTGGTCAGAGCTATTATATCATTAATCTTTTTCCCTCGCTCCACTCATGCTCTGCCAAGATATGGAAACACCCTCACCTTCAACCAAAACGAGGTAAGGAGATACCTGAAAGTACTTCTTTTGATATGTATCCCACAATGCAGGTGACGAAAAAAAATTGTTTTGAAGTTTGTGCTGCAGACCTTTTCACGTTATCTGCATTTCATTCCCTGCTGCTGCATAGAAAACGTATAAACTTGCTCTGCACGTTTCAACGCTTGGATCGCACACCCGGGCTCGCAGCGTGCTTCGTTTGCACGCACTGTTCTCGACTCTGATGTCATCAGCTCTTAACAACCAGTTGTATGGGAGTTTTATGTCCGCGGCTCCCTGTAAATAACAGCCAGTGTTGGCTGTAAACAAGCCTTTCTGTCTGACGGGTGATATCTCCGGTCACTTCACTCATTCATCCAAATAAAATATTTTTCCATTTGTCGACGTCTCCTGCCCACAATGAATCCCAGTTAAGGGCTAAAACCCTCTTTTTTTTAAAGAGTGAGGAAAAAAAGTTGAATTGACACTATTGGCGCACCGAGTGACCTCGGAGCGGTGCGGGTCGCTCGCTGACAGTGGTGGATGATCCTACAGTTCAGCTCAGGGTCAGAGGTTTGTCTGTGGGCCAGGGGAACACAGCTGGATGCTCTGCACCAAGGTCAGCTTCAGTGATGGTAATGAGATAAAGAAGAAGGAAAAAAGAAAGGACAAAAGGGAGACGGGATAAAGAAGGCAGTGAAAAGGGAGCTCACTTTCACCCATCTTTGTCAGTTTTTAGAAAGCCCTTTCTACCTACAGTATGCTGATTTATGGTCATTGTAATGTTATATTGCAGGTTTTGTCTCTGCCAAATGGAGCTCGGGCATTTTTTTCTTTTTTGGTCTCGACATTCATTAGTGAAAGTGTCCCCCGCCCCGGTCTTGTGAAACCCAAAAAGGAAGGTTGATGGACGGGGACTTTTAAAAACTGTGCCAGACAAAAGCAAACACCCTAAAGGGTTTCTGACAGGAAGTCTTAAAACTCCTCACTATTTAGCATTCAAAAAAAAAAAAAGAACCCATCATGAAAGTCAAATCTCCAGCTTTGTGCGTCTCCTACACACAGGAAGTGCAACAACATGATCTGGACAGTGATCTGATGTCACCTGCAGCTCCCGAGGAAATAACAAAAGCAGCAGAAGAGAGCATTGTCAGCTGGCACAGATACCACAGCGATCACTTCCATCATAAATCACTGCTCCTCAAAAGGAGAGGTGTCTGGTGACGGGGGGAAGGGGCGGGGGGACAAAGCTCAGGCGGCTGTGACAAAAACTCACACAAAGTGTTTTACTTTATCGCTCAAGCCAATGAGATTATGTTGAGAAGACAGACAGAGGGAAGGATGAGGTTGTTGATTTTATTACTTTCAGTCTAAAGCACAGGACATTAGTACTGTGTACATGTAATATTTGGAGCTATTATTTGCTTTCATCTCTAAAATCTCTGATTGACTGACCAGAACAGTAGAGAAGAAGTAACATCCTGTGCAACACAATTACTTCAGAGCTGTAAATAAAGTGAAATGTTATTAAAATTTCGTTTCAGCCTAACTGGATTTACATTGAAGCAGAGGTGTATAAAGTGTTTGAAAGAAAAAAGTAAAAATACCTGAACAGAAAATCACTTTCGTAAAAATGAATTTCACTAATAAAAAAAGTACTTAAAGCAAAAGTCATAAAACTGAAACAATCGGAAAAGTAAAAGTACTTTTACACACACACTGAGAAATGAAGTGTTGAATTTACTCAACAAAACTGGTTCCACCAAGTTCAGTAAAATGAGTAATTTACATATTTTAAAGAAATATGTAAACCGCTTCACATTTACTCAACTCAGTTTAGTGGATCCAGTTGACAAACTTTGGTTAATTAAAGCACTTAATTTAAAAAAAGTTTTAAAGTAAAGAAGTAAAAATATATATTTTTTTGTTTTGAAAGTAACAAATTAAAAGTAAAAGTTACGATTTAAAAAATACTTTGTAAAATTACAAATCCTCAAACAAAATCACTTAAGTACTTTACCTTTCACCTCTGCCTTAAAGCACAAGTGTCAAACTCAAGGCCTGCGGACCAAATATGGTCCACCTTGGCAAAAAGGTTCACAGATGTAATAATGTCTTAAAATAAGCGTATGCTGCTTTAAAGCCAGCATTCACCATAAACCATTTCTCCCACAATAAACTAGATACTGCATAGCAGTAACATAATGGCCCCCCGCACGTAGGAATGCACCAGAACTCAGAAGTCTTTATTCCTAATAAATGTCATGCTACCAGATGCATCCCAAAATTGTAGTGGTTTGGGTGGGGATCTTTGGGGGGGGGGGGTGGACATGAAGGATAGCCCCTCATCAGAGCTGAACAACAAAAGAAATCTGACGCTCCTATGTTTATTAGTTTTTGAGCTATTACCATTTTTGCATGTCCAGATACCCGTTTTTCAGATAATTCGGGGGTCCGTGATGGGTGGGGGGCACTGATTGGTGGGCCTGATGGATAGAGCTTCATCAGAGCTAAACAACAAAAGAAATCTGAAGCTTTCATTATGACCCCCGCACGCAAAGCGTAAGCGGGAGTCATTGTTTTCGTACTGTTTATTTTCTTTCTTTCTTTCTTTCTTTCTTTCTTTCTTTCTTTCTTTCTTTCTTTCTTTCTTTCTTTCTTTCTTTCTTTCTTTCTTTCGTGATTTTTGGTCAACCGTAGCATTAAAAACAGTATAGCCGAGAGTCCAGACCCTCTGTACGAAGCAAAGCAAAGAACAAGGGGCTGGTTTTAACCAGGCTAGTCCTGAGCAGTTGTTTACTGGTTCATGAGATATTTTGCTAACAGCACAGAGAAACCAGCACGTACACAGGCTGTTTGGCTCCATTAGCTTCCACAGTTCTCTCAGAGTTGGACACTGGTTCTGAAAGGAACGAAGATCATGGAGCATCAGAATGCGACAGGTGTGTCAGCGCACTAATGACGGTTTTATCTTCAGTAGAGTCAGAGACAAACATTACCTCAGAGCTGCTGCAGACCTGCCGTACATCCTGAAGCAGTGTCAGTTCACCGAGTCTGAACTGATGATGTCCCCGGGGAAATTCCTGTCTGCTGCTGTCCCTCTCTGCAGCAGACTGTAGTTGTCAGTGTTGGGTCACACCATGATGTATTTGTGTGCTTCAACAGTGGAAAAAAAAAATTCTGCTGTTGGGAACACAAGCATGAACTGGAAGCTGGGAGACGTAAGACTTAAATAGACTAGCTCAGGTTCAGTCCAAGCTTGATGATTTGTAAAGACACAACCACAGAGGCACACAGAGAGAACTCCTCAAAGCACCAACAGAACTGGACCAAAGGCTGGAAGTGAAATGAGTCAAATGAACTTTCTGCTAACTGGTTTAGAAGAGCTGTACATACAGTGCAGGAAGGACTTTGTTCCTCCACTCACTCGCTGCCTATAGAAGCCAGTCAGACAGGTTTTTTGTAATTATACAAAAAATGGCGTTGGTTCCTCAGGGAGGTTTGGCCACATTTGAGAGGCAGAAGAAATGTTTCGCATGATTCTATGAGCTCGAGTAAAAGCAAACAGAAGAAAATGCAAGAAATTGGGGGTTTTATGTCTTATTTTATTGCTATTTTTTGTCAAAAGTTAAAGTCTTCCTTCATCTAAATAAAGGCCCAACATTCTTCTAAGGAAATAATATATCCCACCACCTTTTGTGCCAAATCAGCTAATGCTGAAATATGACTGAACAATGATTGTAAAATATTTTAGGCAACAGACAAACACACAGACACTTTAAATTACATTATCACCCAATTTTTTAATGTGGGATAAAATAACCAGAGGTGTACATTTCTAATTTTAACAATTATTTTTTTAATTGTAACTTACTTTTATTTCATTACATTCAAAACCTAATAATGATACTTATTTACTTTAAAATGTAACACTTAGTTAAATGTAACAAATTTAAATATGAGTGAACTCATGAAGAGTTTTTTACGCTCTAAAAACATTAAGTGTTGATTTTACTGAATCAAATTATGTCAACTGGATCCACTAAACTGAGCTGAGTAAAAGTAAAGCAGTTTACATATTTTCTTTAAAAGAAAGGCATTCAACTCAATTTGGTGGAATGAGTTTGGTTAATTTAATTCAACTCTTCATTTCTTAGAGTGTGTGTAACGGTACTTTTACTTTCCCGATTATTGTGAGCAGTTTTATGACTTTAAGTACTCATCAGTGGAATTCATTTTTACTGAAGTCATTTTCTGTTAAGGTATTTTTACCTTTACTTAGTTATTTCTTTCAAGTACTTTATACACCTCTGTAAATAACACAACAGCTACTAAAGTCTTAAACATCTAAACAACCACATCTGTCACAGTTACTAAACCCAAAACACCCCTGGCGTCGAACACCTCTGTGCTTTATTTTTTCCCCTTCCTTCATGATTTATGCTAAATTGTGAGATTCCTTCCTAAATCCTGGTGATCAATCACAACCTTTCTAAAAACAAGCCTTGGGCAACATATTCAGAAGGGAAAGAAAAAAAAACTGCTTATTTGAGAAGCTGAAGATAGTGTGAGCACTCACCCACCCCCCCTCCTCCGTCTCAGGCTGAATTTATGTTTAATCTAAGTTGTATCAACAAAATCAATATTTCGCCCCGCACAAGAAACAAGCTTTGAAAAATCACAATGTCAGCTAACTAGACTAATCTTACAGCCCAAACAGATGCTGTGTGTGTGGTTTTGATGGATCTGAGCGAGAGCAGGAGCTGTCTGGAGCTCCCGAAGGTCTGCCAGATGCTTCTGTATCAACACCTCTTTTATCACCTGAAGAGAGTCATCCTGCCAACTATGACAGTAATTCCATCTGAGAGGGCCACACTGACAGAGGCTTCACCCCAGCGTGGATGACTGGGATCGACTGAGTGCGAGCGTTAACATCCCGACACGTGCTTTCTTAGATACTCAGCTTGTGCTGCTGAGCGCTGTCAGCCCGTGTTTACACCTCCTGAATTTATGCAGCCAATGAAAAAAAAAAAAAAAAAAAAAAAAAAAGAAGAGCAACATATTCTGCTGGAGTACACATGTGCCAACCTTCGTGCGCATGAAAGCTGCGTTTTGTAGAGGGGAACGGCGATTAGGAATGCAGCCATCAACCATCAAAACTTTAGATGATCGCCGACCTGAAACTTTAAAAAGGTACCGTCGCCCCTGAAGTCTTTGGGGTAAAAAGGTAAACAGACTGCCTTATTGTCTGAATAACTTGCTGTTTTGCACCTGTCTGATTGTACAAACAGATACGAGGCGTGCCTCACAGTACAATCAACTAATCAAGTGGTAACAGTTAACGGCATGAGGTTCAGGGAAGATGCCAAAAACACAGACGCATGCTTTAAATAGCTTCGGGGGTTTAAAGAAGTCTAGTGTGTTCTCAGTTTATTAAAAACGTTAAAAGTCTGAGACAACTGGAAAGAACAAACATCAACAGATAATTAAAAAATGTGCATCTCTGGCTTGGCTGTTGTTTTATGTTGATCTGAGTTTTGCTCATGAGAGCAGCAGAGTTAGTAAGTCGTAAGTCGTTGTTTTATAAAACCTACATGGACAGGAGGTGTGGTGGCAGAGATGAAAAAGTAAAATCAGAGTCTGAGACGGAGAGTCGTTTGATGAGCAAGTGGGAGATCCATTTGTTTAAGAAGAGAAAAAAAAATAAAAAATCTTGTATATACAGTACATGCATGTTCACAACTGCACATAAACTGGTGTTCAGATTCTGGGGTTTCTGATGGTCATTGAGGGTATATGCAAGTATAGATGTGGATACAGCAGGTAAAATAAGTATTGAACACGTCAACATTTTTCTCAGTAAATATATTACTAGAGGTGCTAA
>NW_013952880.1:259077-261029 GCF_001266775.1 Austrofundulus limnaeus
TTAGCACCTCTAGTAATATATTTACTGAGAAAAATGGTGACGTGTTCAATACTTATTTTACCCGCTGTGTGTGTATATGTTAGGGGTGCAACGATACAGAAAATTCACGATTCGGTTCGGTTCGATACTTTTAGTCTCACGGGCCGATATTTTTTTAAACAATTAACCAAAATTCCCATGCCCTTTTTAACTTGTAATTTATTAAAATTATTTATGAACATTTATTTAACCTCAAAAGTACTGTTTTTAAATTAAATTTAAACTTAAATTTTGCTGAAACAGCAAGTTTCTCAGTGGATCTGCACTCAAAAAAGATGGAGTAGGTGAACACAGTTCCTCTGATCCTTCAACACAGAGCATCTTCAGAAGATAAGTTTATAAAATAATTTTTAAAAATCTGTATTGTTCGATACAAGTGTGTACGGAACCTAAAACACAAAGGTACATTTATTGTTGCACCCCTAGTATATGTATAAATGTATGTATGAGTGTACGTATATTTATTTATGTATGTATCGGCATATGTATGTATGTAAATGTTTCAGCAAAGTTATAATTATTATGACATACACGTCATTTGTTGCTGTGCTTTTGTTTTCTCCATTTTTACAGGTGTGCAGACAGATGTTGGGTGTGTTTTCTTGGTTTATATTTCACATAGCTAATCTCTCAATCTTCTTCTCTCTCTTTTTCTTCTCTTCTATTAAAAACTGTCACCGATGATGAAGAAACTAAACTAACGTTCAGTTCTGTTTTCTACTGAAGTGGCTTAAAAAAAGAAGGGAAAAGAGAGGAAGAGCACACTGAGCTCCTGCTTTGTATGACGTCATCAGCCTTCGATAATCATTGGTCGTGCTTAGGTGTTTCCATGACTGGTTTGTTTGTTTAAGGTTTTTTTAAACACTTGTGTGGCCCAAAGGTGTAAAAAACCTGTAACCATCAGGTTCTACAGTGATTAGCCCTATACTATCCTGGCTCAAAGCAACAAAGACTCTTTCAACTGTGAGAAAGTAGTTATTTTATTCAACACTTTCCACAGACAGACATTACAAAGAGCAAAATTAGGATATACAGTGCTGACCCTTTGCAGCTATGTCAACTAATCACGTGAAGGCGCCACGACTGAAGTCTCTGAAGTGATGGAGTCAAGTGTTGAAAAGAACGACTGCAATCGTTTTTGCCGGTGTAGCCATGGATGTTTTAGGTAGAGGGCTTAAACTTTTAGGGCGCTTCATTATCATACTCGAAGTTCTATCTAGGGGCTCTAGCTTTTAAAAAAAACAGGTCCCCTCAAGTACTAAACCGGGTTTTAGGAACCTTCAGAAGATTTTGGTCTGAAGACCATGAATCTGTACTAAATTGAAGGGCCTGTGCGTTAAGAGATCTGAAAGTCAGGACTAAAATGATAATATCAATTCTGAATTTGACAGGTAGCTAATGTAAAAAAGGAAAGAAAAAAACTGGTGTGACTTCTGTTACCTATTAAAAGCCTCGCTGCAGTGTTCTGCACCAACTGGAAACCAGTGACTGCACAGTTGTTAAAACAAACAAAAAGATAGTTACAAAAGTAGATGACAAAGAACAAATTGGGACAACACTGTATGAGTAAGAAGGGGAGGGGCCACTTGTGAAACACCTATAAAGGAGGGTGTCAAAAATGCAAAAATGTTTTTTTTTAATGAAGCTCTGTGTGAATATTTGTAGATCGCTCTTTGAGCAACCTCGGTTAGCAGAAATAGAGCTTAGTTGCAACCAGATTGTCAGGCTAATGTCAAAAACCAACGTGACTTTACTGTATATCAGGTCCTAAAAACACTTTATAAAAGCCCTTTATACATTACAGTATTTGTCCATCTGTGCACAGGTTAATTAAAAGGTAAGTAAGTAAGTAAGTAAGTAAGTAAGTAAGTAAGTAAGTAAGTAAGTAAGTAAGTAAGTAAGTAAGTAAGTAA
>NW_013952880.1:262029-285940 GCF_001266775.1 Austrofundulus limnaeus
TAAATAAATAAATAAATAAATAAATAAATAAATAAATAAATAAGTAAGGGCATGTTGGGGTTATCACAAATAACTCATTCAGTCCTGATGATACCTCAGCAGCTGCACACTCTCATTCACACAACCTTCAGGGTCTTGCCAGAGGTGTGCTCTGTGTGCTTCTAGTTTACATTGATTTCTGTGGTTATAACAACCACCACAGCAGCTAGCTGCAGCACAGCTGGTGTTAGCGGTTAGCTCCTCAGTGGGGTTAGAATTAAACTCTTTCTCCAAATTGAGATCATCTAAAAGCACATTTGTAATCTTTCTTAATCTGTCCACAAAACCCTGTTTCAAAAGATCTGAACTAACCCTTTAATCCTGAAAGATGCACGATTTGAAACAAGTACAAGAAACAAACTGTGTCAAACACATTTTAAAAGCCTGTTTCACAAGAACACATCTTTACTTGTGAAGCAACAGTAGCTCAAACATTACAGTAACGTATCACATCCAGGTAAACTATTTTTGGATTTCGCTTGTTTTCACAGACTGACGGAGTTTTTGGGAACACAGAGCAAATCCCTCTCTGCCTTTCCTCGTTAACCCGACATGCCGCAGCAGAGTCCACCACTGTACGACAATCGCACCACGAAGAGGGGAAAAAAAAATGCCTTTTGAAATAACAAACCCTTGAAGCCAGCTCATTACTTCAGCGACATTGTTTCTTCCAAGGCAAGCCCCGACTCTTCATCATTATACAACTCTGCACGTTGCTCACCCACAGAAAATTTATTGCCCTTGTTCAAATCCACTTAGAGCAGACAGAATGCATTCCATTGCTGGTTGGCTGCGAGAGCCAAATGCCTTGCACCAGCTGAGGAGATGTCAGGTATGAAGCCACACCCCCCAGCTCCTTTTGGACCACAAATAAATCAGTTCTGTTGAATTAGGCTGCTGTGTTTGTGTGTGGCAATGAGGTTTTACAGACATGCCAGCAGAAGAGAGACTCGAGAACAGTGCCATGGGACAAAAGATTACGTTCGATAACAAAAATGCCCATTTAATGTTTGTGTGATTTTTTAGATTGCAGCCTTTTCAGGTGCCACCCATTGAGGTAAGAGGTTCATGAGGAAAACCTTGATGCTTTTGTCTCCAGCTCCTCCTGGGAGGAAGGCGTTCCCAGGACAGAGATGACGAGTTGTGTCTGTCCCTTCATTTTCTCCCAGTGAGACGTACCTGAAAATCCCCATCCTGATCAGAACGTCCTTCAGCTGTCTCTTTTCTACACGAAGCAGCATCAGCTCTGCTCCAAACTCCCCTCTGATGATGGAATACCTCATCATATCTCTAAAAGGTACACCGTCCAAAGCTGTGAGGTCTGTTCTCATTCGCATCATTTCGTTCTCAGAGCAGCATCGCCTGCCCCTTCTCAAAACAAGGACCGGGACTTTTTTTTCTCACAGGCGCATGTATTGTGAGATTGGTCAGAAGTTTGTGGGCGTGTTTGATCATGCAGAAAAATGCTCAGATAATAATGGCGGCATTTTTCTTCCAGAAGTCAGCTGTTGTGCATATAAGCATGGATAGTTTTGAGGAGCAGTTGTCTGATGCAGTCAGAAAATACGTCTATCTATGTGACTCTTACAGACACTTATAAGGACATACAAATTACCAAAAACTCACAGATAAGAAAGAACACAGATGTTGACCACGGAGGAGTCCATCTGCTGAAAAGATTTGTGGCCAAACGGCAGATTTTGGTCTGGAAACACTAGCAGGAAGAAACCTGTGCTGTGACATGCGCAGCAGTGGGAGGGGTTTTCTAAGAGTTCTGCTCCATGTTTCTCATGAGTTTAAAAGATGTGAGCAAAAACAAACGCCTGGCAATGTGATCAGGAGATGACTCTTCCGCTTCGGATTGAGGTTTTTGGGGGGCCTTCACACTGACCAGATCCCATGACCATAGGCAAGGATTGGTTCATAGAAAGTCCAGAATATCCTCTGCCTTTGGGCTTTGCTTTTTAATCATGACAGCCCGGACCAACGCCTTCATTACTGCAGACAAGGCCCTGATCTGTTGATGCACATACATCATAAGTTGTGCAGATTGGCCGCATTTTGCATGTATATTTATAGGGCCATCTTACGGAATTTTTCAAAAACTTTCCTTCAAATTAATTTAAGTCTCAGAACCAGCAGGCTGTAAGGAAATTATTTTGCCACTTCTTCGTCCTTCCCTCCCTGCTTCTGTGCCGCTGAAGACGCTGTTATCTGTTCCCCTATGTCACATGTGCCAAACACAATGTGGCCCGCGGGTGCCACCCGTGTGGCCCGCCGGGGGGCGTCCCTTCCAAAAAAAAATTTTTTTTTTTACTTAACATGATATTTGTTTCTTATATCGATGGTATGCATTATGGCTAAATCTGCCATAATGCAGCTACTCGCTAGAAACTCATCAGTGAGTAAAACATTTTGTTTTACTTTTAATAATATTTCTGTAATTATTACAGATTTAGTCAGTCATACACTTAGTTCTTATCAGTGTTTAAAAGAGGACGTGCTAAAACTCTGTTTAGTCAAAGTTAAACATGAGACATAAAAGTTCATTACAAGTGGCCCTTCGAAGCCTTCGAAGGTTATGGTAGCCTTCAAGGCTACCATAACTGTCATGTGGCCCTCGGTGAAAATGAGTCTGACACCCCTGCCCTCTGTCCTCTCTCCATGTCTCACAGTCCACTTGTCCACTCCAAACCCAACACCCCACTCCCCTGGTGAGTTGTGTGAGAGCTTTGCTGAAAATGTTGGATTTCTGAGGGTCAAGATACAGTCAAATGTCCAAACGAGTTGAAAGGTTTATATCCATCACTTCCTTGGAGCCATCATTCCCTATCTGGCAACCCGGCCTGGCATGGAAACTACGGTGGATCAACGGAAATGCGTTCTTTTTTTCATGTTAATTTGTAAGAATCAACATTGAAAAAACACTAACGTTTCTAGAGACCATTCACATGCAAACAGGGCCTTAAAGATGCACTGAAAACCAACATCAACTGCAAAAACAAAACAGAAACAAGACCCAGATTCCCAAACCTGACACCCTCCTCTCCATGGCTGCAGCATCCTGTCTATGAAAACCACAAACAGGGTCAGAGACCAGGAACAAACCTGGTGAAGTCGATCACTCACTGTGAACACATTCAAGGTTATTATTTTCTTTGAACTGCATTGTTTTACAGGTTACAAATAAACTAAAACTCTTCTTAAAGGTAAGGAAGTCTTGAAATGATGGACAGGCTAATGCCCCACTAACAAGCAGGAAGCAAAGAAGAGTCAGAGCTAATAAGCCAAAATACAAACACCTGCACACAGAGGCTGAACAGGAGCAGGTTGGTGAAGCAGAAGACAGAAACTGAAAAGACTAATCAGAAAAAATATGAAACAGAAACAAATACAGATTAAATACCTCAACAAAAGGCACAGATTTTGAGACTGATGACAAAAAGTTGAGCCAAAAATGAACCTTTGAGTCGATGTTTAGGAGTAATCCCAGCTCTGCTACTCCAGTAATGAATTTATGAACCTATTCAAACTTTCTAAATAATCCTTTTAATAGAGACCTTGACTTTCCCGACTGAATCATCAACTTCCTGCAAATAAATTAGAACTCTTTGGTGTGAAACTTTGCATCTCACATGCAAATGAAAGCAGAAATGATCTTATCTGCAACTACTAAAGAATTGCATTTACAGCTTAACACAAATGAGCCAGACTGGGCAAAAGAACATGTTAGAGATTATGTCATTCTGCAAACATCCTGGATGAAAAACCCTAATTAAGTCACCAAAATCATCACAAGAGCAATGCAGCTGCCTTAGCTGGTTTTGTTCCATCTCCACCACTTCAGAGTACTGACTCTGAAGTTTTAATTAAAGTCTGTAGGAAGAAACTGCGACAAAACCGCTTCATTCAGAACACGAGGATACGATCCCACCCNCACACACACACACACACACACATCATTAAAAATAATTTTGAGCCAACAGCTCCTGTGTGAACACGTCAAAGGAGAACTGATTTGGGGACTCCACGGTCGAGTCAATGAGGCAGAGTTGAACCAAACTACAGAGAATACAGCCCTGCAGCTAAAATACTTCTGTGAGGAGGAAGTTTGAAACTAGTTGAGTGGACTGCAATGAAAAAGAGGGAAAACATGGAAAAGACACGTTCAGTGCTTGCAGGATAAGAAGAATATGCAAAACAGGTCTGTTAACAAAATATTAAATGAACCAATGAACAACAGGCTTTTAGCTCGAGGGTTGTTGTTCCGATGCCCTCACCCCATTTCCATGTAACGATGTCTTTATTGTGCCACGCCGATCTTAGGGTTTGCCCACATTTACCGGACATTTCTCTGGAAGACACAATTTTCACTCTCAAACTCACAATGAAGGCCTTTTTGGTTTTCCGATGCCTTCTTTCATCTGATTCACTGAGCGTTGTTTTTATGCCACTCTACGTGTATTTCTTAAGCTGTGGTGGGAAGACCGTAATCATTTTATGAAGCCAGAGGAAACCACATGAAGAACTAAATATAACTTTTTTTACCTGTGTAAATTTAGTCTATTTCAGTAAGCATGGGCAGAGAGCTTAAAGTGTTGACACTTCATCACTTTATGCCAGTGTCCATAGCTGCCTTTTAGCCAATCAAAAGTGGGGGCGGGCCTTGAGTCTTGGCAACATTCTAATCCAGCAGTGAACATGAAAGTGTCAGTGCCCTCTTCCAAATTCCTACACTAAAAGCCAAAAAAATGTCTCAAACTCGTTCATTTCTGTAAAATTTGGGTAATAATTTGGTGTGGTAGAAGCTGAGAGTCATTTCCAACACACGCTCCAAAAACTCACAGTTTGCACAAGATCATGCAGCATCACAAATCGTTCTGTTCCAAATCTTGATCTAAATGGTTTGGTCATTTCTCATCATACAAGGCTCATTTAATTTGAAAAGCACCGTATTATAAGACAACAAACAAAACCATTTTCTGTTTCCAGATCTTCAAAACCAAACGGAGAGTGAGGTGCAGCGGACAGTCACAGTCGCAAATCCAACTTTTGACTTTCAAGAACCCTTAAGGCCACCCAGAGTCAGGTGTTTATCCAAACAAATATCATCATGGCAGATAAGCATCCAGCCAAGACAAATAAAAACTGCGTCATCCTACTTTTCTATTCGTTGTCTTTTCACTGAAGTGTCTCACTGAAATGAGTGGGAATTTTTGTAAGGAAAAATCTACCAGTCAAATCTCCTTTTTTTTTTTTTTTTTTGTTAAATAACAGGGCTGTTTGGTAATCATTGCGTTAGCGGCCATCAAAGTGAAGAGGTTCCCCCCTCGCTCTCTAATCAACACCCTGTTTGTTTTATACATTGGAAAAGTGAGGAGAGTTTGCAGGAAGTGACTTCGTAAGGGCCTCGGCTTTTTCTGTTTGTCCTCGCCCTTCCAGTGGTTGAAACAGTCGTCTCACATGCCACTCAGCTTTTGAATCAAACACGGAAAACAACAAAAAGGACCAAAAGATGTGAAGTTTAGATGTATTTAAAACGGTCTGCAAAAGCACTTACCCTCCTTACCTGTACGCGATTCTCATCAGCAGTTCCACTTTGGCTGCTGCTGCTGTTTTTTTTCTCTTATCGAGGGCGATCCAGGTTTGTGTGGATCTGCAGGTCCAGACCAGCAGGTCTGACTGACTCTGCTCTCGCTGGAGCCCCTCTCAGCCCGACAGCGTAAAAATCAGTCCAGCTGGCTCCCAGTTTTAGGCTCCTGCATGGCAACTAAAACCACGAACCGATTTTTGAGGTGAAACGGCACATTTCTGAAGGCATCCCTGAGGTTTTGTAGTTCTAAAGGCCATCTGATGGGTAGATATGCTGATGAATGAAAGAGGACTCTGAGTAGATATGCATCTGGACGCTGTGGCCGCGACGTAGGGCTTCGTTTCCACTGAAATGTCAGCTCGGGTGCTGCCCTCTCTGCGCACGCCTGTGTTTGTGCGTGTGTCTTTGTGTGTTTGCAACTTTCTTCTATCAGAAAACCTTGATTAAAGAACTGGAGATCTTTTTCTCCTGCCGATGAAATCCTGCCTCATTCACTGAGCCTTTTGAAATCACAAAAGCGCCTCCTTTAAACCTGCCAAAAAGATCCTCAGATAAAGTGTCGGGTCACGTGACTTGTGACTTTCTGTAGCCCCCTGGTTTTGATCAATGAAGGCCTCTCGCTCCTCTATGATCAGCTAAATGTGCAAAGAGAGAGAGAGAGAGAGGGAGGAAAAAAGGCGAGACTTCTCTTTTAAATCAGGCAGAAAGGAATGCACATTTACTCCTAACTCGCCTTGGGGCCTGTTGCCTGCACCAAACATGTTTTTTCGGAGCGCGGAAAGAAGACTGATAGCGCCTGCTGGGGGTGCTCCCATTTGTTTACAACCGTTTCATAAACTGCTCTCATGGCTCCCCTCCAGACGCTTTCATCAGAAAAAAAATTAATTTATATTTTGATGATCTCCTTTAATTTACTGTGCAGTTGCTACATTGTTCTTGCCGTGAATCACCCCGTAATTAGTTATTCTTTATTCAGATTTGATCCTAATCTCTCAAAGGGCTGTTTCTTCTTTCCAGGGTTGACTTTTTAAGCCCATAATGAATCTGTCCTTTAATTTCAAAGTCAGAAGACGCAGCACCGTCATTCCCCTTGTTATGTGTGTTTCTCTCTGTGCATGAACACATACTTACAAGTGGAGGCATGAGCAGCCTGTACACTTTCACCAATTTTTTTTCTTTCTTTTTTTTTTCCAACACATCGGCCTGTTTTGACTGTTTTACTGTGTGTGTTTTGTTTTTCTTGTAAGCAGTGGAATCCTGACCCACCAAGACGATGCCCTCGCGAACGCTGTAAGTGATTCTCTCCCAAGCCCTTTCTCATGAATTCAGCCCTGACCAAAACATCCACAGTTCAGCTGATCTTCTTGCAAAAAAGAAAAAAAAGGTGAGACAGAAAAGACGTGCAAACCCTCCCAAACTCTGTCACGACTCTAATGAGCCTTCACACCTTAAGCTTCCCTGAGAGAGAGAGAAAAAAGAAAGTCAAATGAAAGACTATCTTAATGAAACAATGACTAAGGTTTTCAAATGGGGGGGAAATCCCTCTCTCATTAAAGACTTTTAACCCAGATCCGATGCATTCATCGGCTTCCAGATTGTGCCAAAACAGAAGGATCCCACAAAATAACACACAGACGATTAATTAAAACGCCGTGTGCATGGGAATCTTTCAGACACGGACAATAACAGGGATACAACTTAATGTCTTTGTGTGTTTTCGAGCTACTTTTAGACGAGCAGGAGACGAGATGAAAAAGGTTGGGAAGCTTCTCCGGCTTAGCCTTAACCTTAGTAGTGGCACCGTGGGGACACCTAACATAGAATTAAAGGCAATTATGAAAAAATGTTTCCAACCCAAGAGGTGCCTGTGAGAGGGAAACCAGAGTGTTGGTTTCACACAGCCCCGGGTGCTGGAGAGGATACGGTATTGGCAGCTGTATGATGAGACTTGTAGCGTATATATATATATATATATATATATATATATATATATACACAGTATATATACTATCTATAGCTTCAGGTTAGAGTTAAACACCTCATCAGATTCTAGGCTGTTTTCATAAACACAGCTGAATTATTCCTTTGACCTTTTCCTTCCATCCTGGCGTATGTTTTCTTTAAGACATAAAGAGTCTCAGTGGTGAGAGTATAGTGTTCCAGAGTGTCATAATGGCTTTCAGCAAGAAAGAGGTGACGTTGTTACCATCTGATAACTTGTCGACGTAAACGGCGACTGATTATCTTCTTCATGAAGTCATCAGAACGGAGAATAAATTTTGTGGCTCATGCTGCTCTGCATTGTGTGTCGAGGTTATCAGAGCCATACTAGATAGTCGATAACAGAGGTGTGGTGTTTTGAGTGTGTGTGTGTGTGTGTGTGTGTGTGTGTTTGTATGTGATCCGAATGACTGCACAACAAAGAGTCTGAATGGATTTAGTCAAAGCTCCAACGCTGATGCAGCTGCATTCCCAGAGGTTTATGATGTGAAACACCAAAGGAAAGGAAACAATGATCACATTCATGACTTGTCATTTTCTCCCACTTTTATCTCTGGAATTTGCTGAGCATTTTCCCCCTTTTTTTCTATATAATTTAAAGTGTCCAACTTATTCAAAATTGACTACTGAAAAGAAGAAGTGCATTTATTTAAAGAAAGATTGATGATTGGCTCACATTAAGGTTCACATCACCTGCTGCAGATGACTTGCTGTTTCAATAACTTGATGTTTGATCATTTTAACATATTATACAAAACTTCACTATACCACTACTTCATGTTTTATTAATCCTATCTGTGGATATTTGAACTACAATGAGCAGAATGATGCATTTACATGAGTTTTTACTGCACATTTAAAGGTGGGAAGGTTGTTTCCTTTAAATGGGAGCCAGTTTTTCTGAAGTGGATGACTTGAACAAGTTTAATGTGACGCTGTTACAAAAGAATATTTACAGTGGTGGACATCTTGTTTTCAACTTTTTGATTCTGCCTTTGTGTTCAAAGTAAACAAAAAAAATGTGAGAATTTTATTTTGAAATTGAGCATTTATTTTATTATTTGGACAACAAGGCAGAAGAAGGCGGATCGTGAGAGACAAAGATGTACCTGTGACTGGAAGTGAACAGTGAACAGTAAATAGTGAACAGAACTGAATGGGAGGTGGAAACAAAATAAAAAGGAGAAAAGGTGGCTCAAACATCTGAATAGTCAACATTCATGTTTTATAAGTTTGATATACTATTTGTTCCCAAACTTTTTTTTAAAAGAACTCCATATTGTTTAGAGATTTGTTAGAAGTCGGCTCAATATTGATATATTGATTGATGATATTCAAACCAAATCACTGTTTGTAGGATTTTTTTAAAGCAAGGGGCCATAGAGGGACCACAATATTTGTTGAGGGCACATATAGTTGTTCAACATTCTTGCAGACAAATCCCTGGTTTTGATTAAGTTTATACATTTAACCAGTCACACATGTTCAAACACTTGTAATGCAGTCTGGCCTTCTCTGCTGCTTCTGTGCTGTCTCCCCCCGACATGGATTTCTCCTGTAGAAATTCAACTGGGCCAATCGGTGAACAGGAGGAGGAGTTTTAAATGATGGCATTCAATCTGTGTTGACAAGGCTTCCAAATTAAACTAAATTTGTCTCACAAAGCATGCAGCACTTTTTATTTTACAGCTTGTCGTTCGGCTCAGTCTTTCTCTCTTCCCAGTAGGGGATGGCTGTTTACAGCTCACACAATTTCCAGTTAGCTTCTCAGCGTAGCTTCCTTTACATCGAGCTGGCGCACCACATACGTCACGGCCAAACGTTAGCGATTGGGTAAATCAGATCCAATCACTTCAACAGAGGCCACGCTTCCAGCAAGCAAATGTTTCTCAATAGCAGAGTGTCCAGACCCTCTATATGAAGTAAAGTGAAGAACAAGGGGCTGGTTTTTATCAGGCCATTTGTAATGTAATATGATTTAATTAAAAAAAAGCTTGCGCAGTAAATCCTCTTTAATGCTGGACTTTATTATTTGACTCAATAGGGTTTGGACTGGGAACTGCATCACCCATCGAGTGACAGGACAGGGGCTCTTCAGGGAGCCAATCAGATGTCAGCTAAGGCCAACGTCTCCATGGCCTGTCCCTAGAACCGCCCCTGTTTTGTAGGCAACTATAAAGCAAACAGCAGAAATCCACTAAAAGTTGTTCTATGATATTGATCATCCCAGACCATTCCAACCATTTGTATGGAAACAAGATCTCCAGTTTGTAACTGCAGCACCGCTCCGTTAGCTGCGTTGTCCTCAGGATCTGTGGCTGTGGTGCGACGATCCCCCGAACAAACAATTGGCTCTTCATTCTTGACAAGTTTCAACACCATACTGTCTGTAGCGTGCGCAGTGTGGCCTGTAAATCTGAAGTAGTAAACTCCTCCAAATGGTGCGGTGAAGTGGCCTAAAACACAAGCAGAAAATAGAACAGATGCAAATGATGCATGTATGTATTTTTTAGTAGCATCTATGGCCTGCACGGGTCTTGAAAGTAAGGTTTATACATTCAGGATATCGGCTGTAAGCCACACTTGAATAATCCTTTAACTTGTAAACAAGCATAATTGGTTGCAGAAGTGTCAAGCCACGTTTCAACAGGGTGGCTAATTTAAACCAGGTATAAATCATGCCGGATGAATACAGGTTCATGGTTTTCTAAAGCCCGCTGGATGGAAGACAGGATTCATGATTTAACATGCTCAGCAAGACGCATGAGTCCCACTTCTTTCCAGCAAAGCAATGGTTAAAATGGAAAAAAAGCAAAATAATGCTGCTGACATTAAGCAGAGAGAAAGAGGCTTTCAAATTATAGCGGACCGATTGAATGTCTAAATAATTTCATAAGCATAAAGTAACTGCACCTCTGAATCCATTTTCAAGTTATCTCAGAATGAACAGTTGTACATTTTGCTTTTAAATGATCCAAAATAGTAAACTGTTTAATTTATTTTATACATTGGCTATTGTATCCAGGTTTCTGCAGGGGAGCAGAGTGGGGAAGAGGAGGATGATGAGGGGGCGAACTTTGCTTGTCCTTACAGGCTCTAAGATGTCAAATAAATTTGATATCATTTTTTTTCATGGATAGTCCATATAAATTGATATCAATATATTTATTCTGTGATATTTTAATACAAAGTAAAACAACTGACATGGATATGTTCTTAACAACATTGAATAGTTGTTTGAAACAAACAGATTTCTGATCAGAGTGCTGCTCAGAAACAATAACAGATTAAACAAGCTTCTTATCTTGTCTGGTCGAGACCAAGTGTAATAGGACTAAAAACCATGGAAACATATTGGGCCTCCTCTTAGGCTCACTCCAGGGCTGGATGATAAGACGATAACGATGTATCTTGCAGTGAACACAATATCAACAGAAACGATAGAGTGTCAATACTTTCACTTATGTAAGTTTACAAAATTTATGTAGGGAAATAAAACTTACAGATGAACCAGGACTGAAGATTGTGATAACACACAACAGTTACTAAAGCTACTCTACCCACCTGCTCTGTCCAGTAACTATTGATATCGACTGATATGAAACACTTACATTGTGATGTTTTATGGTCCAACCCTAGAACCAAGGATCAATTCATTAAAGATAACTCGAAAATCCTTAATCCCGATCAGGGACACAAACACCTGTGCCTACTGTATCCTTCTGGTGGTCAGTGAGAGGGAGGTGGGTTACACCCTGGACATGTCCATCACTGGACCACGCATAGAGACAAACTATGTACATACACACTCACAACAACAGTCCATTTAAAATTTCCAGTTAGCATGGAATATATGTTTTTGGACTTTGTAAGGGCACAGAAGTACCTGGAGAACACACCCAGCCACACACACACAAACACAGGGAGAGCACACAAACTCCACAAAGAAACAACCCTAAACAAATAAACATGAAAGACTTTGAGGCCTACCTGAAATGGAGTTGTAGTGGTTTCCATAGTTAGTAAAGACGTTTTTAAAGACAAGTGTGGCAAAGATTGAGTGGTGTGTGATTCCTTCACCAGTTTTGTACAGAGAGGTGGAAAAAGCCACTTTTCCTAAAAAAAAAAATAAAGTCAACAACATATTCTGATATTCTTATGAAACTAACTGTATGAACTAAAATTACTCCTCTGAAAACTCACAAAACATTATATATAAATAGAGGCTGCACAGACTGGCCAGTTAGCTCAGATTCATAAAAAACATGTTCTGCTTCATGTTTCAAACTGATAACGCTATGAGCAATTTTTTTTTCAGGTAAGATATTGATTACCAATAATATCTTCACAGAACACCACTTCAAAGAAGTCCAAATGATTCCTTGAGGTTTTTACCTTCCTGCTGCAGCTGCAGCTCCACCAGGTGATCCAGGTTGTCTGAGACGCTCTCCTGCACCGTGCTGACGGTTTGTTGAATAACAGCGAGTTCTGCAGCTTGAGCTGATAAAGAAATTAAAAACAGCAAAGGATTGAAGGTTCCAGGTTTAACACAACAAAGCTGTCACTCTCTCCTTCCATCTGCATCTCCTCAGCTTGGATCTCTGCTGCGGTCATCCTGATCCTCATGACTGTAAAATAAATGTGCGTATAGTCCTGTTTAGTTGTGCGGCTGAAACATGGTCACCTGTAATCTCCTCCTGTAAGGCCTGTGCCAGCCGATCGGCAGCCGTGACTCGTTCTGTCAGTCGTTCCAGCTCAGCTCTTTGCTCCGTGAACACATACCGCAGATTTCTCAGCTCCTCCCAGATGTCTGACTGAAGCTCTTCTTTATCGTCCTTCATCCCAGACCTCTGAGTCTCATCCAGGACCTCGTTGCTCTCAACACCATCTCTATCATCTCTGCTGTGTTCCTGTGCCCTGTGGAGGTTACAGAACATCAGAACCATGAGGAAGGTCAGGAAAGTCCCCATGTTTCCTTAGAGAGGATCACTGTGCCGTTTGCCTTCCCTGTGCACAGTCAGAATGGATCATTTATAGGGGGCATCAAGGCCAAATGTGTGGGAACAAATTGACCTGCTGTGAACGAGCACACCTGTAGGTGTGGTGTAGATATGAGGAGGATGGACAGTAAATAAATGATTTGGCCAAAGTTTTTTTTTCCGCTGACTTCATTAAATAGGCTTAAAATGCAGAACTGAATAGATTTCTACGTTTAGAAAGACAGAAATAATAGAGTTAATGCAGGAACAGATGTGTGTGTGAATCTAAAAACAGAAATAAATCAAGGAAAAAACATCAGTTTGATTTTGTTTTGTCATTAAATAGTGGAAATGTGCAATCATAACCACTGGATGCACATCTACAACTGTGGCGTCAACCCGATTCACAGGTGAGCAGGTTAACTGGAAACAGGTGAGGGTCATGACTGGGTATGAAGCGAGCATCCCTGAAAGGCTCAGTCGTTCACAAGCAAGGACGGGGCGAGGTTCACCTCTTTGTGAACACTTGCGTGATTCAATCCACGTCTAACGCAAAAATGTTTCTGACTCAGCCAGTTTTACAGAAATCAAGCTGTGGTGGTAGCTGAGAGTCATTCCCAACACAAACCCTGAGCACAAATAGACTGGATAAGATCTTTGTAAGTAATGCAAAATACATTCCTTCAAAGAACAACCTCTTTGTTTTACTGTTTCTCTAAACAGGCATTTATCCCCCTGTTAGCATCAGGAAAATTCCTTAAATTATAATCCAAATTTATGTTAATCCACTGATTATATATGTTATAATTAATGGTAATAAGTGTTGTGATGCTGTGTGTGAGATACATGTGTTCAAATCATATTTGAAAAAGAAAACTTGATCCTCTTTGTATCGGGCTCAATAAAACTTTTAATTACTAATGGGATATTAAAAGATAATGAAGGTGACATTTTGGCACAAGTGTGGTCTAGAAGAAAATAATTTTGTTCATATAAAATGTTTCATATGAACCGAATCTGTCACTAAATTAAAATCCTACAAGTCTTGAAGATTAATCATCTGCTGCCTTTAAGGTCAGGGTTTTAGATTATGTTGAGAAAGGACAAAGAATTAGACATTTTAATTAAACTTGAAAAACAACATTTTGAATTGGGCGTCATGTTGAAACGGCTTCTAAACCCTATCTACTGTTAGACATGAAGTTTAGTCGTGGAGCATGTTTGGCAGCATAGACACAGGCTCTGCATCAAACCCTTATTGCTCGTTCTGCTCCCTGAGGACTGTGCACTCTTTAATCCATGTTGTTTGGGAACATCTGGGGGTTCAGGATCTATGGGTCAAAGTAATTTGTTGTCTTGCTGAGGTAACTGGAGTTCCTTTTCCTTTGAACCCTGCTGTGCACCTCTGATGATTCACAACTAACTGAGAGAGAACACTGGTAGAGGCTTGTTGCCACGTCTGACTGCATTAAGTATGTGTTGTGAATGACTTTCAGCTACGACAGAATTTAAACCAAATAGTTGTTAGATCGACTGAGTTATAATCCTTTTTATATTTGCTAAAGTCAGCTGGTCTTTAATTAAACGGAGATGTTAATTATTTGTAGACATCCATCCATGTTTAATGAAAGTTTCAATAAAATTTTTCCAGTGGGTCATGACATTTTTTGACAGTTTTGACTCCAATTAATAATAATAAAATGTTAAGTTTTAAACCACGTGTCAAACTCAAGGCTCGAGGGCTAAATCTGGCCCTCAACGTTTTATCCGGCCCCAGAGGTAATACTTTAAATGTGAAATAGTTGTATGGTTGCTCTTTTAATTACTGTATTTAGTGCATTCTTCTCATGACAGCTGGCCAACGTTCAAGCCAAGAAAATTAAGTTGGAATTTGTAATCTTTGACTTTGGTGCATTGAACAGAGAATTGACTTTAATTATTATTTTCTTTTCTTATTTTAAAGTCAAATAATGGCACTTTTAGCGAGGGTTTTCTTTTACCTGATTTGTTGATAGAGAGTAAGGCATTGGAAATGAATGTTAATCTTTCTAAACAGATTTTTTTTCTTTATCTGTTAGATTATGAATGTTCTAAATGCTACATAAAGCATAATTTGGAGAAAGTAACTTGTATTTCTATAAGAAGAATTAGTTAGACAACATGCTTTCAATAAATACTGACAGAAATTGACCCTTGGCTTGGACTAAGTTTGAAATAGTGGCTGCCTTGTGTAACAGAGTTTGACCCTCCTGCTTCATACAAAGCTCTTGTGCAGGTTGTTAACACTCAGAACATATGTTCAGGGTCACTTTCATCTTCTGCCACCTAGAACTCTAGGTACAAAAAAATAAGTCGTCATTTTTTGTGGTTTTGTTGACGGCCATCTTGAATCCGATCGATGCCCTAAAGTCAATCAGTTGTGCATCTTATGAGATATTTTGCTAACAGGCAGACACACTCTCTCCTCGCACCTTCTGCAGCAGGTGATTAAAAACACGTGTGCAGCAGAAACGGTGCTGCCGAGACGACTTTTGGCAGACGGTTTGGAAAGTCAGGGGCTTTGAGTGGCGAAGGATCTGCACGAGCTTTGGCCGGAGGTGTCTCCTTTAGTGAAGCTCTGCGGGGAAAATTTTCCCCTCAGCAACGAGTCCATTATGTGGGCGTGGGGGTGGGGGGGTGGGGGGTGAGTCATAAGCGTGTGTATCTGTGACAAGTGAGACAATTAGACAGAAATAACAACAAATCAACCTGTCGTTGAAAAAATCTTTCTTGCAGCGCTTAAAGCGTCTGTGAGTGACATGATTTACACTGATTGCTGCTTGTGTTGCTGAATAAGAATATTGAGCAGCTGTCAGTCAGTATGAAGCAGCTCACAGCCACGTATTCAGGACTGACTCCAGGTAAGCATGCAGGCATCAATCTTTCAAAAGAAAAAAATAAAAAATAAAGCACTCCCATGCAGAGCTCAGGTGAAAGGAGAAACCAAATCTGACTGTTGTCTTTGCAGCAAATAAGAATTTGCAACACCGGCCCTTATGTGATTTCTTAGAGATGTTGCTTTATATAAATGAAAGAGCTGTCATGAAACACCCTGCTTCGGGCGTAAACACAAACAAATGTACATATCCCACAGAAGATGTGAGGACGAGTCTTTTCTGGAAGGAGAACACAGGGTTTTCTGTAACGCTGCCGCAGGGAGCAGAGATAAAGAGAGTAACACTTAGACTGTGGTCACGTCGGTATGCAGACAGCCAGGAAAACAGCACGCTGCCTGTTGCATCTTGCAAATTCATTTGCTCAATATTGTGAAATTTCACTACTTCAATTAGGGAGTAACTCAAAGGTCGGACGAATAAGTTATAAAAATGAGTTGTAAATGTCACGGAGCACTTAGTAACATAAACTTGTTTACTGCTCATTGTAAACTTCATTGTTGGAAACTAGAACCTGCGTTTAAATGGTAGATTTTAGGGACAGTCAAATTAAAATCTATTGATCAAATGTTTAAAAGTCACAAGGGGACTCTGTTTATCCCACCATTCATGAAATTATTTCAAAGGATTTTAAAGAAACAATGTACAAAAATGTGTAGAGACAACTTAATGTTTAACCTAAATATGCTGAAAAATTCATCAGCAATAAGAGATTCAGAAAAAATTAAAGACCCAGTATTTCTTAAAGAGGCAGTATTATGTGTTTCTAAGGCCTATATTTAAATTCTATACCATAATAAAGTAACTATATCACATTCAGTTATTAAAATGTTTATATGTTTAAATAGATAATAAACTTGACTTCTCATCATATCTGTTTCTAAACACCTTGAAATTGGCCTCTGTCTCTTTCAGAACCTCCTTCCTCCGGTGGGCGGATGGATCTTCCCGTGCGGGTGCCCCTTGGGGCTCTGCGCTCGGGATCCCTCTCAGGCCCTTGGACTCTGGTCTTCCCTATGTCTGCCTCGTGTCTTGGGGGTTGGGTCTCGGTCCTCCACAGTCACTATTAAATATTCCATTGGAGAAATCTTGTATATACACGCATGTTCACAACTGCTCACAAACAGGTGCTCTGATCCAGGGGTTCTGACTGGTCACTGAGTGTGTATATACTGACAATATTTATGAATGTAGGCATGTATGTATGTATATCTTTATATACGTATGAGTATGTGTATATATTTTTATATATGCCCTCCATGTATTTATCCATTTATTTTTCAGGTGAGCGGACAGATGTTGGGTGTGTGGTCCTGTGTTTTGTTGGTGTATATTTAATATACTTCTAATCGYTATTTCAATCTTTCTATCTTTCTAATTACCTCTCTCTGTTTTTCTCTCTGTTTCTATTTTCTCTTCACTTAAAAAAAGTCACTGATGATGAAGAAATAAATAAACTAAACAAACTAATATTTGGTTTCGTTTTCTACTGAAGTGACACAAAAAAAAGAACCTCCTTCCGCTTCTGTCCCGCCCATTTCAGCACGAGGCCGGTGGGTGTGTGTGATGAGGAAGCTTTGCTTGGAGACACAGCCCAGAGGAGGAGCTGATCCCAAAAGACGGTTCTAGGCCCAACAAGTCATTTTTGCTCCCCTGCCTGGCTGCCTCTGGACACTACAGGATTTCTCAAACATGCATGAATGAGTTAAAGCAAGACTCTGGACATGTTTTTGATGAAAAGATAAAATTATAACATGATATAAAACTCAAAAAGTTGATTTTACATGAAATCGCCCCTTAAAAATAATGCTTGTCGCCCGCCATCTTTCATGCTTTGCACTAAGATCATACGATAATGGGGATAGACTAGCCTGGCCCTCACCTTCCTACACAGCTCCGCTCAATAGTTTCCCTTCTCTGCTCTATCTAGGATTTCTGAGGGTAACTCTCAGCTACTACTACATCAATCTTTAGCTCAGCATCAGCAAAACTGACTAAATTCTAGTAATTTGTGTGCAGGCTGAGGTTTATTATCTGCAGCAGAGTTGTGGATGTACAGCCAGTGGTTACATTCTGAAGGCTTCATCGCTCAATATCTGCAAAATCAGAGTTCAAGTTTTTTTTCTTCTGTTGGCTAAATTCTGAAAGTTTTGTTCTAATCCATCCAGTTGTTCATGAGATAATTTTTTAACACAACAAAAACAAACAGGCACGAGCAATAATAGTTTCACTCTCTCTCGCCTTCAGTGACAGGTGATAAAAATGTTGAGGAGAAAAAAAGTTAGCACCTCTGAAAACATCTTCATGAAAAGAAGAAGCTAATTGGGCACATAATTATTAATCAGGTGGAGTCAACACCGAAGTTGGCGAGAGATGAGAGAAAGTGTTTCAGAAGGAAAAACAGGGAGGAGTTCATCCGTCTGATTTCAACATGACAGTTTGGACCTTCTGTCCAACAATTTAGTTATAACGTCGATTGTTTATCTGCAGATTCCTTTTATATGAAGAGCCATCAGAACCTGTTGGAGCTGAAGAAATCTCTGAAGAAACAAGCTGCATGTCCTCCTTCTCTGAGATTAGACTCTGGATTAGATTAGACCCTTTTTTTGAGACTTTTGTTGGTGCCCTGAGATAACTTCTTTGGTGAAATGGTGCAGTATAAACAGAACTGAAAACTTCAATCATACAGAAAACAAAAGACTGAGTTGAAAGTGGAAACCATTCTGTGCTCTCAAGATTTAAAACGTTGAAAATACAAACTTAGCACAAAAAGTAAGTCAATTTGTGTTTGAAAGTCGTGGTCTGCAGGCCGCTTTTTGATTAACCCTGTCTTATACGATTGGAAAGCCTGGTGCCACATTTGTAAGGAACATACATTTGTGGGATGAGCAGTAGAGCTGTGGGTTGCACACATGAAAAATTTGGAGAATCTTCTGCCAAACAGTTTGTTGTTGCTGTTTGTTTGGCACCTCTAGTAACCCTATGCAGGTGCTGCCAATCAGGTGCGTGACTGAGCTACAGTGGTCAGTATGTGTCTGAACCAAATATTAGCATGCCCCTTTTGACTGGTCTGGAGAAGACCTGTGTGATAGGGCAACTTAAAGCTGGTAAGTTCCATGAGGTCAGAGACAGGCCACAAAGTGAGCAATCCAAGAAGATTATTTCCTCACCCTGTCAGGAGAAACCAGATTTTTCTCTCCTGTCAGACATTCCCCTTTGACATCACTTCCTGTTGCTTCACTTGCTAACATCTCAACTGTTCAAGTGAGCAGTTTTTTTGGCAACATGTTATCAGTGTTATCTTTTCAAAAATGCATTCAGATTTATTACAAAAATATTTTGATGGCACAGGTGCTTTAAAGTACAAGAACAAACAAAAACTAAATTATGTTTGTTTGTTTTTTTTTCTTTACTGTTGCCTCAGACTTATATAAACCAAATGTCACATCGCTGGCACACAGTGACTGTATTGATTGTATCTGTCAACACAAAATGCTTTAATTTGCAGTTTGTTGAATCTCTTGAAATAAAACCATGTAGAACTCAGCACGGCAAATTAAAACAAAGCCATCAAAGAGGTGAGTTAGTTGTCATTTGAATGTTGTGGACCAGTAATCACACAGTTCATTCTGGAGTCCTGTAATCCCAGTTTTACAGAGTAAAAACCACAGTTTACTGGGGTCTTCCATAGACTCACAAATCTGAGCGTCCTCTCCTGTTGGCCAGACCTGGGATTCAGTTGTCCCACCCATGGAGAACTGGAAAGGCCTTTCCACCTTAATCAGCCCACTTCAGTAGAGATTAGTTTAACTTTCTCCCAGTTTAATCCCATGTTCTAGCTGGAGCATTTAACTGGAAAACAAAGCTGTGTCAGACCTCCGTGCGCAGGCATTCCTCCACAGATCTGCTCCAAGGTGGAGCATCAGATCCACGGCGCAATACGTCAATAAATGTGACAAGATGACACCGTGATAAGATGATAGGTTAAGCTATCAGGCGCCTCAAAGTGACAGGCAACCTTACATACCTGCACTGGTTCTCCCTCTCAGGCAAATTCCTCTCCCCTTTTTTCTCTTTTAACTTTTTACATCAACAACAATACGCAGCTCTGAACATTTTTTTTTATCTAAAGGTTTAAATTCTGCTGAAGCTTAGCCTCAAAGATGTTTTTCCTTTGAGCTCATTTTGGTTACACACCTGAGCTTCAGTAGACTTTTTAATTTTTTATTTTTTTGGGAGTGGGGATCCCAATGTATCTGGACCCAGAAAACATTTACAGTAAATCATGTGTCTGCTTCTTTGTTCAGAGAGTGAAGCCCAAGGAAAGATATGGGTCCAAAACATGTATATAAACTATGTGTGAAGAAAACTAGCATGGCAGCCACTAGGAGAGAATTTAAATCAATATATTCTGGACCTTTGCTAGAGGCAGACCTCACTGAAAGCATGACGCAAAGTGAAATCCCTGCTGCAGAATGACAGATCACTAATGGTGCTTCTGAAGCCACTGTCGCCCCCATCCATTCGGAGGTATGTGGGGCCTGTGCGCCCTGCTACTGTATGAGGTGGGCTTGGCTGCAGGTCGTTAGCCTCAGCTTAATCTAATGATGCGTACACCCCCCCCCCCCTTCCCCCCGGCCCATTTATGGCAGCCAGAGAAGAGGAGCACACTAGCCTGTGCTTGTCTGCAGCAGAGAATGCCCATTAATGCTTTCTTTCCCCCTCAGGTAATGACCACCTGAGCTATCAAAGACGAGCTTGTCTGTAACGCCACCCCCACTCCCTCCACACCCCCATCCTTTCTCTGCGACCTCTGCCCAGACACATGCTGTACGACTGTAGGTATCTGCGTAAATTACGTTTGTATACAAGGAATACAAAGGTCATAATGATCGATTTAATGAATATTACCATTACACCTATTGAAGTTGTACTGTTCTGTAGGGTGAGCTTTTTCTTTTTTCTAAACAGATCAAAAGTGAAAATGTCTAAATGTGGTTTGGTTCTTGTAAAGAAAGTGGATAAAGGGAAGAGGAAGACGTGAAAACTGAGTGATTAAAAGATTAAAAGGTGCTGATGGGTGGAGTGGAAACACCTGGCATAATTATTTATGTAGCCCCAAGTCACAGGGAATGCTGTTTCCGGGCACTGTGCAAAAACACTCTCATACATTATAAAAAAAAAAACAATTAGTAAAAGTTTTCAATCTAAAGAAGCCAGCAGATTGTGCTGACTCTTCACTCTGTCACACTCTCCCATCCTGAGCAGCACAGGGCGACAGTGGAACTGAAAAACTCACAGGAAGAAACGTCCAGCAGAACCAGAACCAGAACCAGGCTCAGGACGAGTTGCCATCGGCCTCGACCGGCTGGGTTTGAGAGGACAGGACAGAGACAAACACAGAGTGACTGGTCCAGGCATCATTTTTTACAAGAACAGAGACAAAGAAAAACATGTTACTGAAATAATTACAAAAACAAACACGCAGAGGAGAGTGACTAAAGACAGCAGAGTGTGATGTGGTCAAATTGTCCTCCAGCAGTCTAAACATATAGCAGCAAAACTAAGGAAGAACTCAGGAAACTTAAACCTAACTATAGTATTTATCAAAAAGGAAAGTTTATACTTAGAAACTGGAAATTAGTATCACAAGAGAGGGCAGCCATTCTACTTTTAGAGACTCTACCACAAGTAAAGCTGCAGAGCACAGTGCTCTTTTATAAAAATATGGAACAACAACAAGGTGAGCTTGATTGTTGAGAGCTTTGTATGTTAGAATAAGAGTTTTATTATGCTATATCAACTTTTTTGAGCTATATATATATATCAGGGGTTCTCAAGCCATTTGGGTCTGGGGACCCCTTACAAGGGTGGAAAAAGTTCCAGGGACCCCTCTCATAAACCCCATGTTGTTTTAAAAGACAGTTTGTTATCATTTCAACCCCTAAATGCCATAGGAATGTATATTTTTATTCAGTTTCTCACGTTTGTTTTATTAGTTCATTGTTCTCATGTATTTTTAAAAATAAAAATCAAATTAACATTTTAGTAAAAAATTTTGAGGAACTCCAAGATATCTGTCGCTGACCCCTGGGGTTCCAGGGACCCCAGTTTGAGAACCTCTGATTTATATCATCAAAAACATACCCAGTGTTGCTTTGACTCATTCCTGCATGTTTTAGAAATCCTTGAATCTCCTGTGATAGTCATGTGGAACTGCCTGAACGCCTGCTGGTACAAAGCCCCGCCTATTTACACAAAGCTCCTCCCTGGAGCTCAGTCTGCAGCCCCACAGAGTACCCCTCCCCCGAAGCATCATTGCAAAGACAAGCTGAAGTGGGAGCGTTGGAAACGGTAGGCGGTTCTTAAAGAGACAGAGGCCAAATTTTAAGGTTTTTAGATGCTTTAGACTGATAAAATGTCAAATTTATTTGTGTTATATACAGCACCTTCTCGTGCCCCCTCTCTGTGGAACAATCTCCCTCAGGACATCAGGCAGGCTTGTTCTGGTCTGTTTTTTTTAAAGCTAAGTTAAAGACGCACCTGTTCAAACTATCTTACTTGTCTTAATTTTATTTTTTAATTGTTTTGATCTGTTTTGGGATTTTATCTCTTGCTTTCTGTGGTTTTATCTTGTTTTCTGTGGTTTTATCTTTGCTTTTTTTGTCAATTCACCTCTTGTTATTTGTGATTTTATCTCCTGTTCAGTGCTTTGTTTGAAGGCGCTTTACAAATAGTTATTATTATTATCATTATTATATTATCTTTATTATTATTATTATTATTATTATTATTATTATTATTATTATTATTATTATTATTATTATTATTATTATTATTATTATTATTATTAATTCCTTAACAACTGAACATATAGAATTGAACGATGTGCCTAAAAATTACCCCCCCCCCCCCCCTTTAAATTCTATTCTGAATTTGACGGGAGGCCAAAGGAGAAAAGCTAAATGCTATGCTATGATTTGAAATCCAGTATGTTAATGAGAGCTGGGAACTGGTGAGAGTGGGCGTGGCAGAAACTCACTGAGGAGAAAGTGGCTGATGACCGAGGAAACTGGAAAAAACATAATAAAATCAGTAAAACAAAAAGGAAGTCAACATAAATAAATATAAACATAATTCCAATTCTGGTACTGTCCTGCATGTTTTAAAGGTTTCTCTGCTCCAACACCTAATTTGAATGAATGGCTAATCAACAGGCCTCTGCAGAACTTGAAGCGGTGATTTAATCACTGAATCAGCTGTGTTGGAGCAGAGCAACAAGTGAAACCTTACAGAATAGTACTCATCATTACCTTGGAAACAAGACACTAAAAAGCATTATATCACACTGTAATTTATCTTTAATAAGGTGACTTTAAACCTCTGTATCTGTCTCCTCTGGAGCAGCTCCTACACAAGATGAAACATCCTGTCAGCGTGCATAAATCCTGTACAGATGTGAGCATCTCCTCTGATTCAGAAACACAGCACCTCCTCTTCTGAAGCAGCAGATAAAGCTAATTAGAGAACAGAGACATCAGTCACCGAGCCGGGCCCTCCTGACACTCTGCACATACCAAGAGCTGCACCTCAGTCACTAAAAGGGAAGCTATTACTGTGAGTTATGTCGAGGGGACGGTCTTAAAACGTGGAGACTGTGAAAGCCGGGCCGAATGTTTCCTCTCTGCTCTCGAGGTTAACCAGCTGTCATCATCAACAGCAACAGATGAGAAGAGATCACAGACATGACTGAGGTGACCTTTGACCCTACGGCTCATGTGGATGAACAGCAACCTGGAGAGGGGCTCCATTTGGATGATTCAGTCACTTGTTAAGAGAGGAGCACACCCTTTAGATTGAAGGGTTTTTAGTGCAGTACCGCATTCATCCTGTAGATGGCGATGTAACACTTTCCATCTTTTAAATGAGATCTTTTATATCCATTAAAAAAGTGGACCAACTGCAAGTTGATCGTTTTATTAAAGATCTTTGAGAGCACATCGACGGGGTCTGATAATAAACGACCGTCACGTTGAGCTCTCCTGCAGGGTGGCAACAGCCACGTCAAAAACAGGATATTTACAGGGTTTACCCTTTTAGCAATGAATTACAGTATTCAGATTAACAAGCTAAGAATAGACAGTGTTATAATAATATTTTATGGTGCAAAATTTAATAAAGTTTGTAAAATAAAACAGAAAAACTGTGTCAGAAACATGCACAAAAACACATAATTCATTTTTAGTACTCTACCAAAAAAATACTTTATTTCAAAATGAAACCAAAGTAGAAATATGATACATCCATTTATGATATGTTTCATTACACGAGTATAAAAATTACATCATACAGAGTAACATTAAATT
>NW_013952880.1:286080-296877 GCF_001266775.1 Austrofundulus limnaeus
ATAATAATAATAATAATAATAATAATAATAAACACAAATCTGAGAGGATAATATTCAAAGAAAAAATTATCTTAGATGTGAAAACTTGTTTTAGTTTTTAATAATTGATTTCTTTGGTGCTGTCTCCTACTACTGTACTGTACTACTATTATTTTCACCTGCCACCATTAAAGGCAGGCAATCGTGTTTGTCTGTTAGCAAAATATCTCATGAAATAATAGATGGATTTTTAATGAAACACTAACAAAACAATTCTTGCATGGGCAGCTACAAGTAGTTAACCTTTAGTGTCAGTCAATCCAACAAGGCCGCCACAGTTAATCAGCCTTAGCAGAGAAATAAACAACTATAACTCAGTCAGTTTTACAGATATTGGGCTAAATTTTGGCGTGGTCATTGCTGAGAGTTATCCTCAACATGTCCTGCAAGTACAACCACTGTGCATGAGGTCTTTGTTTGCAACTTTGGTCATGAGTTTTAAAGTGAGCACTGTTTGTCTGTTAGCAAAAAATATCAGGAACCACAGGATGGATTGTAAAGTAAATCCCAGAAAACAGTCTTTACATATTCTTCAACAACTGATTGATTTGTGGAGTCCACACAATTTAATATGGCTGTCACAGCTAATCACCTATAGCCTAGTCCATGCTGCAGAAACTGAGCTAAGGTTTGGTGCAGTAGTAGCTGAGGGTCATCTACCTCACATAATCTGAGTGCTAACAGGTTGCAAAAGTTTTTAATTTTTTTTTTTTTTTTTTTTTTTTTTGGCATTCAAGGTGGTGGATGATATGCATGTTGGTTAAATTATGAAATGTGCTCCAACAACTTGTAAGAGAAAATGAAACTGGATGATTTTATGAGCTCAATGAGGGAAAATGTGATGTGAAATAATATGTGTCTTTTGAATATTTAACCTCTTTAGATTTACAGGGGGAAAATAGTAATATTTTGACTGAAAGCAAGAAGTGTTCAAACATACAGTGGTGCTGTTCAAAAGTGACCAGAGAAGCTGAGTTCAACACCCAGCACCTGTTAGAGCAAGTTGGCTGTGATGAAGACGTAGATCCTGGCCTGGAACGTGGTGAACTTGCCCTGCCTCCACAGCTTCATCTCCACAGTGACGAGAAAATCCCGGGGAGCTTGGACCTGCCGCTGCAGGTACACGGCGCCCGTGTAGGCGTTCAGCTTCCTGGTGCTGAAGTAGGCTCCCTCGTTGCCGTGCGTGATGGTCACGATGACGTTGTCCCCGGAGTAGGCGGGGGAGGGGCCGATGCGGAATATCTGAGCGGGGACGACGATGTTGGACTGGAAGCTGAGGTAGTAGTAGGTGATTCTCACCGGAGAGTTCTGACACTCCAGGGGGGCGGGACAGCTGATCCGCTCACAGCGCCTACAAGCAAAAACACCAACAGTGTTGAACAAACGGATTTACTTAACTTAACACAAAAATGAAGCGCTTTGTACAGGATGGTTTAATCCTATTTTTTTAATAAACTTTACATAAAAAGCAATGAAATTTGTGTTTGGTAGATTATTTCTTTGTTGTAACAATGCTTTTTTGGTAATAAACCTACTGTTGGAAAGCCTGTTAATTTCCATGTTAAATGATGCCACATTTGTAAGGAACATGCATTTGTGGGATGAGCAGTGTGAAAACAGTAAAATGAAATCAATCAGGTCGAGTTGTAGATTGTCCAAAAACTACACCGATTTTCCCCCATTTTTCATGCATACACACATATAAAGTTTCATGGATTTTTCAAAAACTTCTTTAAATTTATTTTACATCTAGACTTCCATCCCTCAGACTGTTGTGATGTTTTCCTGCATCCAGAGCCTCCTACAGTCCTCCTAATTTAAATACCAAGATGTCAAGATGGTTGTGTAGGCCCTCCTCTTTTGATTGACACGTTTTTACCAACTGGGTCCATCTACGGTCTCTCCACTGCGACAGGGTATTAAGGCCAGACTAAAAGAACTTTTTTTAAATTACGAAAATAAAGTCGTAATATTATAAAAATTAAGTTGTACGAGAATAAAGTTGAAATATTACAAGAAAAAAGTTGAGATGTTGTAATAAAAAAGGTCATAATTTTACAAGAAATAAGTCATGATATTACAAAAATACATTTGTGCGATAATAAAGTTGTAATATTTACAAAATAAAGTTGTAATGTTATATGAGACCTCCTACAGGAAAAAAGCAGTCTCACCGCTGCGTTGATATGAGGAACGTAGAGCGGTGTGTGAAATTATACTCTGGTACTGATTTTACAAATAAAGAAATACTTCATCTTCACCAGCATCAAATTATTATCAGTAGCAGGGCTTTAAATTGTGCAAACGACTGTGTCTATTTCAGACTTTATTCTTGTATTGTTTTGAATTTATTATAACATTAGGACCTTGTTCTCATAATTTAATTATAAAAAACTCTCGTAGTCCGGCCCTAATATATAAATTTGTTTTATATATAAAACATATATATATATAAAAATATATATATTTGTTTTAAATTTGTTTGTTTATATGTTGATATAAGTATTTTTAAAATGTCATGTTTCAGCTATGTGTGGTGGGGTTAATGTTGGATTATATTTCATTTGGATGTACAGTAAAGTAGTGGCTGTTCAGGTCTACAGTCAAGTCACAATATTTTTAACCTTTTTCATAGAATAAAAAAGGCAACTTCAAGTCTGTGTGTGAGGCTGCTGGAAAACAAAATGTCTAAAGTTTTAGTTTTTAAAAATTATTTTATAAAGTTGTCTGTTATGTATTGATTGATACTGTATTGTATTGATTTCTTTACGCCTGAATGACTCATGGGTGTAATTAAAATGTTTTAAACAAACAAAAACTTGAAAAGCAGCCATGTCCAATGAAAACACTTGAAAGCTCTTCAGAAATTTGCAGAATTTTGGCTCCTTGGAAGCAAAACACGTATCAGTAAAAGAGGGGATGACTTCAGATTTTCGCAAAATGTGGTTTTGAATTACATCCACTACGTTTGTTTAGAAGGAAAACAGTTTCTCGTGCCTTTTCCCAGCACTGAGTGAAACCATAAAATGTGTCGACAAATTTTGCTGAACGTTTTGAAGGATTTAAAACTTACGTGTCCGACACTTTGCGGTAGTTCAGGGGACAGGCCAGAGACAGGCAGCGGTACCCTCCCTGGATGTTGTAGCAGGTCTCAGTGAGAGAACAGTTATAAGCCCCTGTAGCGCACTCATCAATATCTGAAACATAAAGAGAAATTACAGATAGGACCGGTTTACTGCCGGGTGTTAGTCACAGGATTATAGGGTTAGAGAGGGAAAAAAAAAAGTTTCTCAAGAGGACTTTCAAATTAGCAAGACAAGATTTTTAGGGCTATAAAATTTTACAGTGTGTGTAATCCTTTGCACCACCAATTATATTTATCTGCGCAGCACCACTCTGTGAGCAATTTTAAAAATCAATCTCAGAGAAACTCAATGAGGCGGCTGCATCTGAAGAGGCGGCGGGAGCTCACCGCTGCAGGAGAGCCCGCTCGGAGACATGGTGTATCCGTATTCAGGGCAGGCACACTGGTAGCTGCCGGGAACATTCACACACTTGTAGGTGCACAGATGGCCGATGCTCTGCGAGCATTCATCAAAGTCTGCACGACAAGAGAAGATAAAACGGTTGTACGCGGGAGTATGAATTGAGTATTAATTTCATGTTTGTGTTGTGTGAGCGAGGAGGCCCCACCTGCACACGTCAGCCCATCTTCTCGCAGGAAGTAACCCTTTCTGCAGTAGCACTGGTAGGAGCCGTAGATGTTGGCGCACTCCTGACTGCACGGGCTGGTCAGACACTCGTTCACGTCTGGACGTTAGAGATTAGAGCTCGTTACTGCCACGACTTATTAAATGAATCAGTGTTTTAATTTCAACGTGATACAGGATGCTGTTATTAGGGAGTTGACTGCATAAACATTTATTATTGTATGAATGCTCAGACAGCACTCACATTTATGTTTTCCTGTTAATAGCTACAAAAATACATTCGCCTCAGTCAGGGTAAACATGCTTTGAATTCAGTTTATTGTAACTTTTATACTACAAATTGTTGCCTTATAAAAAGTTCCATAAAATAATTTTAAAAAATCTCTTCAGCTCCTTCATAAACTCTGTTTAAAATCTGCTTCAGCACAGCTGCTCTGTTTATGTTACTTTTAGCTTTTAGCTGCTGTTCTGCCACTTCCACCTTTAAGTTACTGTTCTCCAAATTATAGCTTTTAACTACCTTTCTGCTGATTTTAGATTTGATCAAAGTTTTGGACTACTGCTTTGTTAATATTAGGATATGTTAACAGAGATGTGTGCAAGTTTTTATTGATTTTTTTTGCAAGTTCAAGTCAAGTCTAAGTTTTTGACCAAAAATCCAAGTCAAGTCTCAAGTCTCTTGACCTCAAGACCAAGTCTTGTTGCATGTATCACTTAACTGGCAGTTTCATCAAAGATATTCTAACTATACTAGATTATATTATATAATACTATATTTTAATCAAATATTAAAACAGTATTATGTTAACATAATACTGTTTTAAAAATACTGATAAGTTTAAGGTTTTAATAACAATCAAGCATTTAGAGTATTGTTAACAGTAATTTGCACATGAAGTCATTGGCAAAGAACAAATCCAACAAGTCTGCTGCTGATTTTACAATAAAATACCAGATATTTTTGTTAAATGCATAAAAGCTTGTCAGTGAAGATGAAGAACAAGAATCCTTAAAGTAAAAGGGCTGCACAAGTCATCACAAAAACAAATTTTGGATTTGGACTCCACACACATTGAATTTTGCCAGTCACTTGTCATGGTGTTGAATAACGTCTCTGTAAGCAAAGCTTATATTGAATATATTGCAACGCACCTGCCATGCTGAAGCTCTGTTTGTCACTGTCATGGACTAATTATTTATATCTGTTTCCCCTTGACACTGTCCATCACTCGTATCTTTCTGATAGCTCATTTCGCTCTCGTTGTCTGTTTGTCCAGACAACGGGACTCCGCAATGGACTGACCTCTCTTGTTTGATAAGACACTCTTCGGGTGGGAGTCTTGTGATTGGCTGGACAGTACATTTGGCAATCTGTGATTGATTGTAAACTGTCACATGGTGTTGACATGATGTACATTATTGGCTGTATTCTGCTGACGCGGTCAGTAGCAAGCATGCAGAACCTTCCTGATTCAGTTCTGTTTGTTTGTTGCTCACAATTAAATCATATTTTGATTATCATATATGCAGACTCTTCTGGTATTATTCCAACGTGTTTCTGCTTTTGCGACCACATCACGTAGGGTATGCATCATTAACACTGGACGGCGCTGGCCCCTCCCATTCTCAGGTGAGCGGGAGTGGAGTGTATGGAAGAATTATTCAGACTTTAATCAAGAGCGTATATTTTCATTTTTTTTTTTTTTTCATTTTATTTGAGAGCAGGAGTAAATGTCTTTGCTCTTAAAACTTTATGTATTTGTTCTCAAAGGAGCGGAGCATGGATGCGCATTGAAGGAGTGAAAATCGTGAGCCGGGCAGTGAAAAGACTTGCATTGTTCGTGAGTCTCAAACCACAAGTCCAAGTCAAGTCTCAAGTCTTTACAGTCCAAGTCAAATCTAAGTCTCTAATAGTAGGGACTTGAGTGCAACTCAAGTCCGAGTCACGAGTCCCCATCTCTGTATGTTAGGCTAATTTTAGCTTCTGTTCTGACACTTTTAGCATTAAGTAACCACTCTGCTACTTTTAGCTTGTAGCTACTATTCTGCTGATTTTAGATTTTAACTAAAACTTTAGCGGGTGCTTTGCTATGCATTGCTAATTGTGGCTACTGTTCTGCTCCTTTTAAGATTAAGTTAGCATTCTGCTAGCTTTAGATTTTAACTGCTGTTCTGCCACTTTTAGCTTTAAGTTACAGTTTTGCTACTTTTAGATTTTAGCTACATTGCCGCTGTTTTGGATCTTAACCCAAATTTTATCAGCTGCTTTGCTATTATTGGTGTGTTTTGCTGGTTTTAGTTATTGTTCTGCAACTTTTAGCTTTAAGTTATGGTTCTGCTACTTTTCAATACATCTCTGCTGATTTTAAATTTTAGCTAAGATTTTGCTACTGCTTTGCTAATAGTGGCATGTTTTGCTAATTTGAGCTATTTTGCTCCGTTTTGGCTGCTGTTTTTGGTTTTCAGCTTGTGTTCAATTGTTTCAGTTGTTTGTTTTTTGTTTGTTTTGATTTTTTTTTAGCAAATCACATGAAAGTCATTTAGCACCCAGTCTTTAATCGGCATTCACAGAAAATGAAATCTCCCTGGTTGTGTGAACGCTGACAGACACAGATGTGTGCTTATCATGGAGGCCCAAATGAGCCACTGGCAGCAGCTTCAGCATCATTCTGGCTCTCATTACAATTTTCTTCAGTTCATACATCAAAACATCAGCCTTTTGTGCTGTTAAGATTATTACAGCAGTAACTCTCATATCACTAATAGACTCATATAAAAGAAAGATGTTTTTTATTGGCTTTAAAGTGAGTAGCTGCTGGGGCCCAGCTCAAAATGTTTTTAGTTGTGACAGATGTTCTGCTGTCTGAAGACACAACGAGCTGTGAAACATCTCATCACACATCCTGGAACAGCTCTGTCTTTAAAGCAGCACTGTTTTATAATTCACACACGCGCACATATTTTCACACACGAGTTGACAAAAATCAAACATGCATGGACACGCACCCACAGCCGTGCGGACTAACGTGAACACAAACACACCTTCGCAGCTCTTGCCATCAGCAGATAAGCGGAAACCAGAGGTGCACGAGCACTGGTAGGAGCCCGGGGTGTTCTCGCAGGTCTGGGCACAGAGACGGCCGGAGAAGCGCCAGCACTCATTTACATCTGAGAGGAAGCATCATCATCATCATCATCATCATCATCATCATCATCATCATCAGAAAGAGTACAGTGTGCTTGTGTGTTTACACCCATGTTTGCAGTGGAAAATGTGCATTTTTAGTGTCCTGTGTGTGTGTTTGTGTGTCCAACAAATTGTGATCCATAGGGACCACCTGTCTGCTGATAGTCTAAACCAGTGGTTCCCAAACTTTTCAGCTTTTGGCCCACAAAATAACAGTAGCAGAGACCTGTACCCAACTATGTTTGGATGATAAACATTTGTATCGGTCAACAAGACATAGGCATGGCAGCAATATTTATTATACTACATTTATCCATTTTAAATATGCTAACCTCACTCCTTTGTAACAACTAAGGAAAAAATGTAATTAATTCAGAAAATCTTTTCAGGACCCCATCCCCAACTTTGGGAAACACTGGTCTAAACACTCCAGTTGAGTGTTTTATTACGAAAGCCACAACACGACGCTGTGAATCACGTGCGGAGGGAGCAGCGGGCTGAAGAGACGTGATCGGTGGGAGTTTATTGGCTGTTGTGGGAGCCGAAGCTGGGAAATAACAGCAGCTTTCTCTGCTCCGGAATATTAAACAGGAGGTGCAGAGAGGGGACGCCAAGTGTAACAGGGGTTGTGTGATAATTGCATCGTACTGAAAAGGTGCAAAACGGTTGAGGGACAAAACCCAAACATCTATCGTACCTACGCACGTCCTCCTCATCGAGTCAAACTGGTATCCTGTCCGGCACTCACAGCGGTAGGAGCCGGGCAGATTCTGGCACAGCTGACCCTCTCCACAGCGATGCAGGCTGGTCTCACACTCGTTCACATCTACAAGAGCCACGTGAAATCAGTGAAGTGATCCTGAAGACATCAAGCTCCCAGCAGTAAGATTTTAAACACAAAACCTTTGCCATCTCAAAAACATTGTTTTCGGTCTGAGTTTGACACATTTACCCAAGTTCTAAAAAACAATGTGTAAAATTTCAATAAAAACAGAACAGACACACACAATGGAATAACATAATAAATGATTGCTACATTAACTGTACAATTTTTAGAGGGAAAAAAGGGTTGTTGTGAGGTTTATTTTATTTTATTTTCGGATATTCACTCATTTTGAATTTGATGTCTGCAACACCTGTCAAAAAAGCTGAGACAGGGGCAACAAAAGGCTGGGAAAGTGGAAGAACGCTCAAAAAACACCTGTTAGGAGCATTCCACAGGTGAACAGGTTAACTGGAAACAGGTGAATGTCATAACTGGGTATAAAGGGAGCATCCCTGAAAGGCTCAGTCGCTCACAAGCAAGGATGGGATGAGGTTCACCACTTTGTGAACAAATAGTCCAACAACATAAGAAAAATGTTCTCATTATAAAATTGCAAATACTTAGAGATTTCATCCTCTACAGTCCAGATTATCATCAAAAGATTCAGAGAATCTGGACAAATCTCTGGAAGTAAGCAGCAAGACTGAAAACCAACACTAAAGGCCCATGACCTTTTACCCCTCAGGTGACACTGCATTAAAATCCAACATCATTCTGTAACAGATATTACCACGTGGGCTCAGAAACACTTCACAAACCAGTCAGTAAACACAGTTCATCTCTACATCTACAAGTGAAAGTTGAAACTATCCTGTAAAGCCAAAACCAGATATCAACAACACCCAGCAACACCACCGACTTCTCTGGGCCCGAGCTCATCTGGGATGGACTGAAGCAAAGTGGGAAAATGTCCTGTGGCATGATGTTCTTTTATCAGTGCAAAGTTCAAAAGCCAGCCTCCCTGATGGTATGGAGGTGTGTTAGTGCCCATGGCATGGACAACTGTCCAATCTGTGAAGGCATAATTAATGCTAAAGGTTTTGCAGCAACACATGCTGCCATCCAAGGCACGTCTTTATCAGAGACGTCCTGCTGATTTCAGCAAGACGATGAAGACACTTTCTGCACGTTACAACAGTGTAGCTTCGTAGTAAGAGTGTGGGTACAAGACTGGCCTGCCTGCATTTCAGACCTGTGAAAATGTGTGGTGAACTATGAACCACAAAACACAACAACAGAGACCCCAGAGTGTTAAGTAGCTGATGTACATTAAACAAGAATGGGAAAGAATTCCTCCTATAAAGCTTCAACAGTGTCCTCAGTTTCCAAACACTTACTGAGTGTTGTTAAAAGTAAAGCTGATGTAACACAGAGGTAAACATGTTCCTGTCCCAGCTTTTTAGGACATGCTGCAGGCATCAAATTTAAAATAAGTGAAAACAAAAAAAAAATAACAATAAAATTTATCCATTTGAACATTAAATGTCTTGTCATTGTTGTGTATTCAATTTTTCATTTATGTTTTACACAATGTGTAGTTGACACTAAACTACAGGTTTTGTTTAAAGTTGAGCAGCTCCACCTTCTTCTGCCTGCAGATTGACTTTAATCCTGCATATAAAATGGGATCACTTATTCAACACTTGTAACGGCCACACGTCTCACCAACACATCTGGATCCGTCGGGACTGGCATGATATCCTCGGCTGCACATTATCTTCCTGGTGCACGTGAACGAGCCCGCCGTGTTGATGCAGTTAAACCCTGCGCTACACGGCTGGGTCGAAGCATTACACTCGTCAATGTCTGGAATGAAGAGACACACAGAGGTAGAGGAGATGAAGGTGAAGAAAGGCAGGAGAGGAGGAGGAGGAGGAGAAGCCCCGCAGGCAGACGCACGAGGCAGGAGAGACCGGCGGGCATCTCTTTAGCCTCCCTGGTGCCGCGATATCAAAGCAAAACACAACATCACACAGCTGGATGACTTTGTTCTGTGAGGCTGACATGTTCTCCATTTTGTCATTTCTCCTGCACTCCCCCACTTTTTTTGTACAGTGGCGTCCGCTGCCTCGACATGCCTCAGTTCCTGCCCCTGGGGGCTAATTCCATGGCTTCAGTTCGTACTGGAGGAGGACAGAGGATTTGGCTTTTATCCACCCCTCTGCAACCTCTGAAAGTGACGGCTCTGATATCCTGCCTGTGTGGCATTTTGACTCCTCTACCGCTCCGGCCCTGCTGATTCATCTGTATGAACAGGCGTCCTCATAGACAATGACTCACCCGTAAATCCCTCATTTACTCATCTGTTTGGAAACAAGATAATGAAACTCTAAACGGTCCTTGTAAAATGATTTAAATACAACAAAAAAACCACTTAGTCTTTTTATTTCTTCCGCCTCTGTGGCAAAATTAAATCTGAAGAGAATTTTACAATTAGACCCGAACGCAACCTTTCCTAAAGTGTAAACAAAAAGATAATTCTGCTTATAAAACAGGGCCATCTTCATTTATTTTATTTATTTGCTTGTTTTAAGCGGGGCGGCATGGTGGAGAAGTGATTAGAGCTGTTGCCTCACAGTAAGAAGGTTGCAGGTTCACTTCCTGGCCTTTCTGGGTGACGTTTGCGTGTTCTTCCTGTTTCAATGTACACACCAAAAACATGCATTAGGTTTACATGTAAGGAAACTGGTGTGTTTGTTTCTGTGTCCCACAGTTTATTATCACCCATTGATTAAAGGCAAAGTTTGATCATAATAATGTTAGCAAAATATCTTCAGAACCACTGGACCAAACTAAATGAAACTTGTAGAAAGTAATCATTGGAGATGGCTGCCACAGCAAAACAACCTTAAAATCATAGAAAATGTTTATACGTCAGTGGGTTTTACAGACACTGATGCAAAATTTAGTGTGGTAGTAGCTGAGAGTCATTCACGACACATACTCTGAAAATATTACTTTTATTAGAACACCATGATGTCTCGTATGGAGGACCAAACCTATCATTATTGGAAATAAATGTATAAATATATAAC
>NW_013952880.1:297877-305059 GCF_001266775.1 Austrofundulus limnaeus
TAATTGATGTAATTGATTTAATGGCACAATAATTTATTTGTCAAACTTCTTTTTGACCCTATAATTTATTTTAATATGCCAGTTATATATTTATACATTTATTTCCAATAATGATAGGTTTGGTCCTCCATAGTCTCGACATAAGATGATTTTAGTTTAAAATTCTGGTGCTGCTGAGCATTAATTTTATTCTATTTTTCCTCAATTAATAAGTGGACTGAGGAAATATAATATCAAGGAAACAGTTAGAAAACAAAAGCATATAAAACAAATTGAAGTGAATAAGTCTGACAGAATGTAGAGGGTTTTGCAGTAATAAGTGCTTGGATGGCTGTGATGAATGTGTGTGTGTTCCTCAGACAGATTTTATTGTATATTTTTGTTAAAAACACACATAAATTTTCCTGTTTGATTTATGTTCAACTGTGAAGAGATATGCTCTGTTTTATTTGTTTCATACATACTGAATGAGACGTTTATTAGACATAAAAAGGTTTTTCTTACCGACACAGTTGCCCTGTGTGCCCCGTCTGAAGCCAGCGGGGCAGGAGGGTTTGGGGTTGCACCTGAACGAACCCTCTGTGTTGACACACTGGAAGCCGGCTCCGCAGCTGTGGGTTCCCTGTATGCACTCGTTGATGTCTGCGGGAGGAGAAAGCCATTGAGTGGACGAGGAGCGACGAGAGCGATGATTCTGTAATATCCCATCTGTCCTCTGGATGGCACTGTGGTGAAGTGGCAGTTTTGTTTCACCACATGATCACTAATCATATTTAATACGACCAAACAGCCTGGACTTAATGTTTCAATTAGATCAGTAGCGCTAATGGCTCAACACGGAGGATTATTCTTCCTGTTCAGAGTGATCAATGCTGAGTCACTTTTTCTCAGTCAATTCTCCACATCTGTTTGTATAACTTTAAATAAAACCAGATGATCTGGAATAAACGTCTATACAGTCTGGAATGGGACAGGGTGGGCACACTGCTCAGTTTCTTTTTTTTATTCCAAACAAAGAATCTAAGGGCCCTAAAGCAGCTTTGGCAGGTGGCCCTGTGGACGTAGGGTCTGCTGTAGGTTCAGTAATGGGCGACTGAGCATCTCACTCCTGACAGGAAGTGAGCCGACAGCTGAGTGAGTCTGACAGAGACGGAGGCAAAAGGAGAAAACTAAAAGAAGGAAAAGAAATGAAAAATTGTCTTTTCAGTAAACGGGCTCAGTGGAGAGGCAAATGTTCAGCCCCGTTGGAAACCTTCACAGATTTTCTCTTTAAGCGTGTTGAATACATCAAAGAAATTACAACAGTACATGAAAAAATGATGCAGAAACACTTCATCTCTTTTGAGATAAAGATAAAATCTGAACCCCGTGGCCTGAAAAATCTTATTGAGATATAAACTTAGCAGAAAAAGTAATGAAATTTGTGTTTGGTACCATACCAGACTCCTTTTATTTATTAAGCACTTAAAACAGCACAAGGCCAACCAACGTGCTGCAAAGCAGACACATCGAGGACATAAAGTAAATTACATGAGTTTAAAATACAAAACATTTTGAAATTAGTGCAAAAAGCTAATTACAGTGGGACATATGGATGAATTAGATCAGAGAGGTAAGATGAGGCGGAGATGTTTAGGCATTTAAAAACATACAAGAGGATCTTAAAGTGATTTCTTACTTTTTCTGCTAAGTTTATATATATTTAAACAATACTGCATTCTCATGGTTAAAGATATGAAGGATTATTACTGTTTTTAGTGCCTAATTTAAAACTGTTCTTTTTGACAGTATTAGTGTGCATCGTTTGATAAATCTGAACAATTTATATCATATTTTACAGGAAAAAATCAGTAAAAAAAAACATTAAAAAGTCTCATAAACACATTTTATTCACAGTGGAACACAGTAAACATATTAAATGCTAGAACTAAAGAAGTTGTTTCACTTTCAAGAAAAAATAAGGTTATTTAGAATTTGACAGCAGCAGCAATTTAATAGATTGCAACCTTTTTTTAAACTTGTCTCTTTTATCAGTGGTTTGAAGTAGTAAAAGTCTGGAGGCTTACCACTAAACACACTTCTTGTTTAACCATTAAACGTCATTAGTTGCGCAGATTAGCTGTGTGTGTGCGTGCACGCGTCTGAACCACAGAAGCTCATTTACTGGGTGAAACAGCACTTACAGCCTATCTGAAACTCACGCGTCGCGGAGGCCCTTCATCCTGAAAGTGGCTGCAGTTCAGACTGAACCGACCCAGTTTACAGAGAAATAATGAGACGGATGGAGAGCTTTACTGTTACAACCCACAGCACCAACTGCAGTGGCAAATTAAGCAGGTCCCTACAGAGCAAGTAAATACAACCTTTAAAAATAAATTTGGCAATCTTTGGACAAAATCATCAGCGTACGAGTTTTGGATAACTCTCATCTACTACCATCTAGTTCTACTTCAGCATCTGTAAAAGTGACTGAAGTTAGCCATTTATTTATTTATTTGTTTATTTTTGTTTGCCAAGATTACTTCACTGCGGTGGACAATTGAAACTGAATTGACACAAATGTTAATCAGTTGTAGATGCACATCCAGTAATTACTTTTAGAGATTTTGATTCAAATTAGTGCAGAGGTTAATGAGATATTTTGTTGACAGACACACAGGCAGGCAGGCAGGCACAAGGCATTCCTGTACATCCTGCCTTTATGTTTTTGCCTCAAAGTGTACAAAGTGCCCTTCCTGACATGACCTCGGACCACCAAGTTGCCACAGCCCACCTGTGTGGAATAAGGGGTCTGCCATCCTGGGGTGAACAAGAGTGGAAGCAGGTATGGACCCTTCACCTCTCACACTCACACTTTTAACGTAACGATCAGGGGATTTGAACCAGCGACCTTCAGATCACAGGCTTGCAATCTCTATCTCAGGGGTCTGCAACCTGAGGCTCTGGAGCCACATGTGGCCCTTTGGTCCCTCTGCAGCAACTATGAAGCTTTGACCAAAACTAACATGAGATTGATTTTTTGTTGTAGTTTTTTTATACCCACAACAGAAAAAACAAGCTTTAACTGTGTTTCTGTTCATTTGTTCACAAATACGTTTGAACTACTAATGCAAGAAGTGAAACATGTTGGTTAGATCATGTTAGTAGTTTGTTTACTGCTTCAATAATCCAGCTTCCAGCCTTACACTGTGATATATGTTTTCTCAAATCCATCAAGAATTTTTTGGAATACCTCAGAAGAAATATGGTGAATTCATTAGATAGCAATGACAATTTAAATTTTTTTAAATAAATTTAGTATAAACAATTTTTTATGTTTAAATTAATATTTTATTTGTTTTTTTATCCAAAAATATAGCCTGGCAAAAACCAGCCTCTTGTCCTTCACTTTGCTTTATACAGAGGGTCTGGACTCACGGCTAAAAAGAAGCCATTCTTGCAGGAGGCGTGGCCTCTGTTGAAGTTTAAAATGATTGGCTTGGTTGGTCGCGACATATGTCGCTGTGAAGGAGGCTAAGCTAAGAAGCTAACCGGAAATCACGTGCGCTGTAAACAACCCTACTGAGAGGAGAGACGTACCGAGCCAAACGAGACGGCTGTAAATGAGAGCTGCTGCTTTGTCAGATAAATTTAATTTAATTTGGAAGCCTTATCAACACGGACTGGCTTCATTCACTTCCTCCACTGCTGCATGCTAGACTAACTAGCAGACACTGCACAGAAAATCGACATTCTGTTCACTGATTGGCCCTGACGAAAAGTCTTCTGAAGAAATCCTTCTCTATGGGAGAAATCCCAGACGGAGCAGTGAAGGGAAACTAGAGTTGAGCGAAACTGCCTAGGAAGGCGAGGGCCAGGCTACCAAAAATATAGAAATAATAATAAATGTTCTAATGTATTTTACATTTTCAGTCTTATAATGTCCCCCCCACTGACCGGAAACCATCACTTCAGCAAACTCAAAGTGGCCCGTGGGCCAGCAAATGATCATTTGATTTGTAGTATTTAATAGAAATGAGATATGAAGGTATCTGATGTTTTTTGTTTTATTTTAATTTAATTTTTTTGTTTAAGCTTGAGTTTGTTGGTTAAAGTTGTTGTTTTTTTTTAAACAAGGGGCAGATATGATTAGATTTTTTTCTTCACTCTACACCCTGTTTCATTCATGGCAGGATTTACTTTTTATTTTTACTGCATATACTGTAGAATTTATTTTTATGAATGAAATAAATTGAATGAACATAATCACACGTAGCATGTTTTGTGGCTCTGGACATATTTTATCAGTGTGCCAGGGGACAGAAATGGCTCTTGTGATTGTAAAGGTTGTAGACCCCTGCCTAACCTCTGAGCCCCCACTCCCACCTCTTTAAAATATACAATAGTTTGTTGTTTATTGTTGCCTCACACCAACAGCAAATGTTTTAGACAACTTCTGTCGACTCGTGATCAATTTGTTACGACTAATTAACTCATATAGGTTATATTTTCATTAGCATTACAGTATGTTTACCTCTAAAAGAGGCTTCCAGTTGATGTTTTTTATTCCATCTCCAGCATAGACAGTTTCAGTGTTGGACAACATTTTCATATCCTGGCATAAGTTGTCTAAAACTTTAAAGTGTGACAGGAACTTTATGTGTACTGGCACATTAACTGACATGACTGCTAGATGTGAGGATTTTGTAAAATGTCAGAATCTCAGTACGTAACTCTCAGGGGGGGGGACTGGTGATTCTTTTCGAACAATTCACCTTCCGTGCATTGTGGCCCTCGCTAACTTGTTCACAGTGGGTGGAAGTGATCTCGTTGATGCTGTCTGCCGCTGATAAGGTGCAGATTACCTTTGCAAATGTCACCGTTGATCTGGTATCCAGGGGGGCAGGTGATCAGTCTCTGACAGGCATAACTCCCCGCGGTATTCACGCAGCGCTCATTAAACTGGCAGGCGCCAGGAGACAAACACTCGTTTACGTCTGGAGGAAAAGAATCGAGACAAATGTGTGAGGGAGAGGAGCACAGGAGATGAAGTGGGGTGGGGGGATGGGGAACAAGGCGTAGTAAGTGGAAAAAAATGGCTAAGGAGAAACATCCACACAATAAACAGACATTGTCTGCTTTCTGTGTTGCCGCAACAATTTGATGATGTAACCAGAGACAGACCACCAGTTATGATGGAACTCATCCCCCAGGAGACAGCCCGGACATGTGGTTCAGTATCTGATTGGCCCAATGATAGAACGCACGGTCGACAGCTCTGAGAGGAAAATAATGGGCATCTATGGTATGAAGTTGGGGAGATTTGTCGTGATAATGCATGGATTGTTGGGATAATCCCTCTGGTATAGATTTAGGATTGGGAACAAGATGAAAACTTCTCCCACAGGGGGATTAGTGCTGTATCTGCTCTGCAAATCTGGAGGCGCTGATGAGTGAAAGAGACAAATCAGCGGCAGACGGTCCCGCCATGAGGGCTTCCTCGGCTGGAACCGAACTTCCTCGGGCTTGAAGAGAAAACCGGGATGGATTTCAAAGTCTATCCTTCACTTCTGTCACGACGGAAGATTTTCAAAAAAAAAAACCTTCTCCTGCTTGCCTCACCACCGGGTTTGAGCTGCCTTTACCTTCGCAGGAGCGTCCGTCGGCTCGGAGGGAGAAGCCCGGAGAACAGGAGCAGTGTGGCCTTCCAGCCACCGGGGTGCACTGCTGCTCACAGATGTCGTTTCCTGCAAGCGATAATGGCACAGTCAGGACTCATGAATCCAATGTACCGCTGCTTTACAACACAGCAGCATTTTATTCTAAAACAGATAAGGACTCTGTTGCTCTATGTGGTAAACAAGAATCACCGTTTCCTTTAGTTTTAACAGCTCAGCTTTGGCCATTTTAAACGTCTGCATTATGTTTTGGGACAGTGGGACCTTGTACAGAATATAATACAAAGATCCTAAAAGACTACAACACAATGAAAACCTGCTTTTCCTCTAAATACATACACCTCAAAACAACGACAACAACAACAAAACGACTCATCGTGAGCCGTTCCTTCGCCTCATTAAGCTGAATATCAAACCTTCGCAGGGGTCGAATGGGACAGCAGGCTGGTGGGGAGCTGAAAGTGGTGAGGTGGTCTCCTCTCTGTCATCCTCACGCAGTTTGTTCTCCTCGTCCACAACCTCTGCACAGACATGAGTAATGTCAGAACAGCAGCAACCAGTTGCTCTGTAATCACCGCTCCATCATCTCTACCTGCGGTCCTGGTTAGAGATTTGTGCAACACCTGCAATAAGGTGAAGCTAGTGGCTACTGGTGAAAGCTGTAAAAGCAACAGAGGCGGGGATGAAGAAAAAACAGCCCTGGGCTCAGACATACATTTAAAGCTCTCCATACCTCACTATAATTTTCTGACATCGCTGGCTTTAGCTTCATGTTGAGACAGGCTTGTGATGGTAAAAGTGGGTTGTTGATTGGCTCATTGCGTAAGGCTTGAAAATCACTCAAGAAAACTTTTCCATTAGATTAGTTTGAAACGAGAAGCAAAAATCAAAGCTGGCTATGTGAGTAAATATGGAGCGCCATAGTCGAATAGAAACATTTCAGAACCTTTTTAATGTTATTTAGCTCAGCGTCCTTATATTTTGCTAATATTTATTAAATGGTAAATGTTATGTTTAATGATAAATCCTAAATGATAAAATTTACATTTAAGAATTTTGGAACAAAACGTAACCTTCGTTGTTGGTGATGTCATCATCCAGCAAAAAAAAGCAAACACTACCACTGCTGCTGCTGCTAATGTTGCTAAAATGCTGCTGGTGATGGTATTTAAAATTTAAATTCAAATGTGTTCATTGAAAACAGTTTGGATGGTACCTGTGGTCTGGCAGTTTAAAATGCAGCTCAGACACCGGCTGCAACTGCAAGTTTGATGTCTTGTAGGGAAGCGTTAGCGGCGTTAGCAGCATTAGCGTTTGCTTTTGTTGCAGGATGATGATGTCATAACAAAAGCCTCACACCAACAATAAAGGCTGCCTTCCATTCTGAGATTCTTAAATGTAAACTTTAACATTTAATATTTAACTTTTACATTTATATCCACACATTTAGATTTAGGATTTAACAATTAAATATTCCATTTAAGATTTACATTTAGTAAAAATTAGCTAAATGTAAGAACAATAA
>NW_013952880.1:306059-319434 GCF_001266775.1 Austrofundulus limnaeus
TTTTTTCCGGTCTTCCTGGTCTACCAAGGACCCGGCCCACCTTGACCGGGTAGTCTGGGTCCTCCGGAGGACCTGGCCTGTTGTTTTGGACACTGCAGTAATGCTGCTTATCTGATGCTAACTTCAGCTAACTCTTCTAACGCTGCTGAAGACAAAATTTAAAATCTAAATTCAAAACGTGTTCATAAAAACAACATGGCTGGTAAGTGATGTCCAGCAGTTTGAAATGCAGCTCAAACACTGACTGCATCTGCAGGTTTGATGTGTTGCAGGGAAGCTGTAGCTGCATTGGAGAGCTAACAGTTGCTATTGTCTCATAATGATGACATCATAACGAGCGGAGCACCAACAGCAAAGGCTGTGTTCCATTCCAACGTATCTAAATGTGAACTTCAACATTTAAGGTTTAACTTTTACGTTTAAATTTAAACATTTAGATTTAGGATTTAATATTTAAAAATTAAACATTTAAATTCAACATTTAGTAAAAAAAAAAAAAGAGCTAAATGTAAGAACAGTGAGTTAAATAACAATAAAATGTTATTGGAAAAATTTTAACACTAAAAAAGTGATCTAAATAATGAAAAATGTGTTAGTGAAATCTTTGAACATTTTATGTTACACTTGGCTCCTCAAACATTTACAGATACGACTTAGTGCTGACTCTGGAAGACCACCCTTCTGACAGGGACCTGTGCACAAAACCAGGTTTCATGAGTGGTGCAAAAAAAAACAGATGCAATAATCAATCACTGTTTGTTCAGCACAAAGCCAATGTAAATTGCTGTTGCACTTTAACAACAATTAATGCAGCATTTGCTTTTTCAACAGCAGCGGAAAAACAGAAATCCTTGTTTTAAACTCAGAAATGTTTTTTTTTTCATCTCTGACATTGTTTACAGTTCTTAAATCATGTTTAAAATGACTAAATACAGAGCCAATATTTTATTTCTTTCATTTCTGCTTCTCTTAAAACACAATTTCCAATAAAATTGTTTTCACTTAAACAAAAACAAAACAAAGAAGCAAACCCACCCCAGAAATGAGTTCTTCCTACCTCACAGGTGCAACTCCACAACGATCAAATGTCTGAGCTCAACTCTGCCTGCGTCTCTGCTTATCTGTAGGGCTCATGGTGTGTGTGTGTGTGTGTGTGTGTGTGTGTGTGTGTGTGTGTGTCCATGTTGTTGCTCCTTGTGGGGACCAAACGACTCCAGAGGCTGATTCTGGGTCGGGCTGTGTTTATGGCCAAGGTGTGAATTGAGTTTAGGTTCATTTGAAGGTAAATGGTCAGGGTTAGGATAGACAATTACCTAAAAATGAATGGAAGTCAATGGAAAGTCCCCACAAGGATAGAGAAACGTGTGTGTATGTGTGTGCACGCGAGGATTAAAATAAAATAAATGAACATAATTTGTGAGAAACTCGAAGTTTCAGCAGAAGAATGTGAGAGGAGTGAAGAAAAACTGCCTCTCATGGCTTTTAAATGACTCGTTAAAATTTTGGTTTTATTTGTTTTTATACTCTTACAATGGATTATGAAAATGAAGCATAAATTACAGCAGTGAATTGACTATCTTCCTCTGTATCCTTCTGCACTGGAGCCCCCAGGTGGTCAAAATTCTTCTTAACACCTAAACCAGTACGAGTCTGTTAGGTGTACCTACATGTCAATAATGAATGTCTTCTGAATACTTCATGTAACAACTGACTTTGCAGTATTGATCTGAAGGAATAAATGTTTTGTGGTTCGTTCTCCTCACTGAGTCATTTTCCTCTTAAAGCATTTAAGCTTAATGGGGGTTAAAACAGGATGTCTGATGGACTGGTGATTTGTTTAGGTCTTACTGGTGGTACTGTTTCCAGTAAGCTACATGATCCATTCCAGTTTTACTGTAACTGTTGTGTTTTCAGTAAGAATACTGTAAAATGTATTTTATTGGATCAACACACTACTGATGCTGAGTCCTACAACAGGTTTAAACTGTGTCTTTCTCAAAGTTTTAACTAACATTTAAGATTTTAATAAAGTAAAAATAATTTGTCTGAACAGATTACCAAAACAAACAAAATTTAAAATCAGTTTGTTGAGTACTTTCTTCACAATAATGAACTTTTACTGACGTTTCTTGTCAGACTTTTCCACTTACATAATCTTACATTGAAAACAATGTTGACCTATAAGAAATTCTTTTTATTTTTTTTGGTTTCTTACAAAAAAAAAAATAAAACATGAATTTCAAATGTGGAAATCATGTTTTCACGATAAATTAATACTAAGTACTGTAAGGGAAACACATGTTTTGCACATTTCTCATGAGAATTTGGGACATTTCCATCACCTGCATTTGATCACAGTTGGACACTCGTGGTCTTGTTCAAGAACATTATTCATTTCTGTAAAGGTTTGCTCATGCCTCACAAACATCAGTGCTGTGAAAGAGTCTCAGCCACTACCTTAGTTTGTTCTCAGTGTCTGTAAAGTGAACTGTGTTGAGTTTTTAAAGAGTAACTTACCCCAAAATTAACTTTTTTTAGCTGATAAACTGTCTAGAATGTGTCTAAAATGTTATATAGTACTGTTTCTGTGCNTCGTTTGCTTCATGCTCGTGTTTAGTGGAAAAATGAGAATTGGAAATTGGTTCATTATCCAATTTTTTATTTTGTTTCAAAAAACGAAAAACGGAAAAACAAGTCATTTTTTTGGTATTTTCAGTTTTTGTTTCAAACAAAAAAACAAATGAACGAATGATACACGGATTCAAAACAACAACAAAACACACTGTGCTCCAAATTATTATGCAAATAATATTTTCTCAGATTTTCCAAAATTACCTATATTAATTGAAGTCATTGTAATTTTCCAGTCGTCAACTATTAGAACACAATTGAAAGGTTTATGAACAAACTGCCAATGATAACAGTATATTAAAAAAATAATAAAACACTCAAAATGCCTGCTCCAAATTATTATGCACAGCAGAGTTTTCAACCTTTTCATTTTTATAAAGAACAAAAAATGGTCATTTGTAAAATTATAAGCATTAGCAGGTTGCTACAAACTGAAATCAAACAGTTTTCAAGTCAAAACTTAATTCTAGGTGATATTACATTTGCACATAGGAACCCTTGTTCGAAAGGAGCTTTTGAACTCTCTCGTCCATTGAATTTGTCAGGTTTTGGATGGTATGGTCATCATAGACACTCCTTTTGATGATGCTCCAGAGGTTCTCAATGGGGTTGAGGTCAGTGGAGCATGGGGGCCACACCATAAGTTTGTCCCCTTTTATGCTCATAGCAGCCAGAGATGCAGATGTTTTCGTTGCAGCATGAGACGGTGCATTATCATGCATGAAGACGATCTTGCTGCGGAATGCTTCTTCTTGAACTATGGCAGGAAGTGCAGTTTGAGAAACTCCACATACATTATGGAGGTCATCTTTACCCCGTCAGGGATCCTAGAGGGGCCGACAATCTCTCTCTCCATGATTCCAGCCCAAAACATTACTCCACCTCCTCCTTGTTGGCGCCATAGCCTTGTTCGCATGGGGTGTCCATCAACCAGCCATCCTCCACTTCGTCCATCTGGACCATCGAGCGTTGCACGGCACTCATCGGTGAACAAAACAGTTTTGAAGTCAGTCTTCCTGTATTGTTTGACCTACTGGAGCTGTTTCTGCTTGTGTGCAATGGATAGGGGAGGTCGACAGGATGGCTTAGCACAGCTGCAAACCTCTGAAGGACCCTGCATCTTGTTGTTCGGGGGATGTTGGAGGCACCAGCAGCTTCAAAACTTGTCTGCTGCTATGAAAAAGCATTTTTGCAGCTGCTCTTTTAACCTGACGTAATTGCCTGTTGGAAAGAGTCCTTAATTTTCCCTTATCAGCACGCACACGTGTGCTGTGAATCAGCTACATCCTTCTTGATTGTGCGATGATCACAGTGAAGCGACTTGGCAATGTTGATTGTAGTCATGCTTTAACCTAAACACTCCACAATTTGTTGCTTCTCAGCAGCCGACACATTCGTTTTCTTTCCCATTTTGTCTGAAAATGTAGGCTGCTTAATAATGTGGGACAGCCTTCTTAAGTAGTCTTGCCTTTAATTGGACACACCTGCCAAACTAATTAGCACAGGTGTCTGCAATTGCTTTCAGTGATATAAAGAGCCCTGACACACATCACCATGAGTTTAACTGACAAACCAAACAATTCTTACCTTATCACTCCTAAACACTTTATGCATAATAATTTGGAATACAGTGTAATAGTGTCAAATTATTTACTCGGGTTTTACACTCAGATGAGCTAAATAATAAAACTATGTTGACGACATTTTTTAAAGGGGGTTTTAAGCAAAATCTACTTTTTTTTACCTTTATGTCATGTTATAAAGATACCAGAGTGTTGCTTTGACTCATTCATGCACGTTTGAGAAATCCTTGAATCTTCTGTGGTAGCCATGTGGAGCTGCTTTAACACTTGCTGGTACAAAGCTCCGCCTATTTATACAAAGCTCCTCCCTGGAGCTCAGTCTGCAGCTGAGCTCCTGCCCCACAGAGCACCCCTCCCACACAGCTACAGCAGGAAAAACTTTTTTTTTACAAATCATGATTTCATTGCAAAATGTAGCTAATGATTTATATTTTTTTAGTTTCTTCGCAAAACGTAAAGTTTGGGTAAAGTTCAACTGTATCCTGAGTTGCCATTTTCCAAAAACGATATTGTATAATGTTGCTACTTTTTTACAGCAAGAAACAACTTTCCTACAAAAGGTTGTAAATGGCATGAAGCACTGCTGCGATGACGTGCTGAAGTGGGAGTGTCCGAAACGGTAGGAGGTTCTTAAAGAGACACAGGTCAATTTTGAGGCATTTAGATTATGATGCAAAGTCAAATTTATAGTTAGTTGTTTGTGGTATGGAATTAAACAGTGCCTGGGAAGTACATAACCCCCCACCCCCCGACATATATTTTACACTTGGTTCTGCATGAGTAAAAATCAGGAAAGGGATGTTAGTTTAAGAGCAGAGTAATTGTAATAATGCTGCATTGCGTCAAAAAGCCCAGAATAATGATAAAACTTGACCATGTTGACAGATGGACTCCCTGACATGAGTACAGGCTGGATTTTTAAAGACATAACGGCACAATGAAGTTTGACTGACTTTACCTTGTGCACACGTGAACGCGTTCTCCTGCAGCACGTACCCAGGGAAGCACTCACACCGGTAGGAGCCAGGTGTGTTGACGCATCTGTGGTGGCAGATGTCCGCATATATCAGGCATTCGTCCATGTCCTCCACTTCAACAGGAGCTTCCACGGCGTTCTCTCCATCCCCCACCGCTCCGATGGAGAAGGCTTCTTTAGGGTAGGGGCTGTCTGAGACTACACAGCAAAGGAAAAATGGCTGTTAAAAAGTTCGGCTTTGTCTTTTGCGCTTTCTTCCACAAGGCTGAGCAAACAAAGTACACCACGTCCCTGAGCAAGTTATCCTTCAATCATTCATGTAATGACTTCTTACTAAAGGGCAAAAAACACATTAAATATATGAAGAGGGTAAAGGTTTCATGGCCTGAAAAATGGATTCCAACAATCGTCCCCAAAGAGATGTTCCTTATCGCTCCTCAGCCACAGGGCATAACGGCCCCTAAAAATATTTCAACGAGACGTGAGCCAAGTTTTCTTTTAGCTTCTCGAAGCCAAACCAAGTGAGCGATACACAACTTCCAATAAAAAGGAGCTGTGTGCAATGCCCAGCAGGCAGGCAGACACTAGATCTCTAAGAATTACAATAGAAGGGTGAATGAGGCTGTTCAGAGTACCATTTTTCAGTGGGCTGGGGGGAAGGACCTTCCTCCAGGTCTTCTTTCCAAACTGCAAATTTAAAATAAATTGATCACCTTTTGTTTAAATCTTTCCCTGGGAGTTTGTTTGAATTTGTAGGAGCCAAGTACTTGTGTAAAGAATATCTTTATACCAAATATACACGTGCATATTTAAAAACAGTTTCACATTTTGGACAGAAAACATTATAATATTACACCGATTAGTTAATCTAGCCACATTTTTGTGAGTTTAAAGTGGTTGTTAAATTTTGTACACAGATACGATACAGCAAAGAATTACAAAACTAAAAAATACCAGAATATTATTGGAATATGCAGACTTAATTTAATCTGTTTTTATGCATTTCTTTCATTAATTTTCAAGTACAGACATGCACATACTCTGGCATCCGTCAGGAGGTGTCGCAGCAACTTGTGTACCGCTAATTCCCACGGCCCTGAATCCCTCCAAACTCTCTATGGAGAAAAATTAGTCTCACAATCTTCAGACTGAAGTCTGAAGGAGGTCACGTTCCATAGCAGTTCAGAGGCGAAGAAAAAATAAAAGTTCAGAGGTGACCTGTTGTGCACAAAGGAAGTCATCACACGCAGCGGGCTTTGTTTGAGGAAGTAGCCACACATGCTACATTTGTTAGCTGATGTGATTCTGAAGTTCTTGTGCGATCACAACCAATTAAATTATTATCTAATCGGCTTTAGGTCCAACATTCACATTTAATCTTGCCTCTTGATGGATTTGCCGGCACAGCATTTTATTTTTGGAGCTGAGCTTCGAGCGGAAGGTAAAATAAACAGAGTATTGATTCCAACGTGCTAGTATTGGCACGGTCCAAAGCTAATTTAGCATCATCTGTTGCTGTAAAATTTCAGTCATCCAGGACATGTGAAATGAAAAGAACAAGGACGAAGCAGTTAAGGCCTGAACACACTCCTTCCGAAGCCGAGTGGGTGATACACGGTCACGTGGTTGTTCGGCTTTCGTTTTCACACACACCTTTCGTAGCCCCTTAGACACACAACGCCGAGCTCCTTGGAAACATCTCACACAGCAGCTTACATCACTGCATGGAGTTTCTTCCCACTGGAGTCTACAGTGAGGAAATTACTGTATTTATTCATGTATAATACTAGAAATTTAACCCTAAAAATCATCCATAAAGTAGGGGGCTAGTATTATACACGGGTTATTGGTGATTAGATTTTTTTATGCTTTTTAAGCTCAAAAATTATGATTGTATTATACTTGAGATCGTATTATACATAAATAAATACTGTAGTTCTGAGACTCATCACCCGACGTTATTTGTGCACAAATGTCGCGGTTAAAGCTTCACAGTTTTATCCTCTGAGCACAACATCTGGTTTATCTCCATCCATGATTTTCAAGCCATTTGACTAACTTGATAAATCGCTGCTTCCTGGCAGTGTACAGTAGTCGACTCTGGAAGAGTCTTTTTTTGGGAAATGAGTGGTTGAAGCAAAATGCAGCATCTGAGCACTTTCAGCACAAACACTCCCATAAGCTTCTTACCAATCACACAATAAGTTCTAAAGCTGAGGGGGGTAAAAAGTTCTGTCGACAGGTTGTGACAAAAGGGGCAGCCGAGTCAGTGCTGAGAACATGGGTGAGGTAATTTTTGTCACGAAACTGCGACAATCCAAGCCGATTTCGGCAGTTTGGAGGGAGTGTGAAGTGGGCTTAATGCTACGTTCACAAGAACCCGTTTTGAGCGGCAGGAGCGGCCGATTCACATGCAAAGTCTATGGAGGACTCGCCTCTAGGGGTCGTGCGTGTCGTCACGTACGTTTTGGGCGGCGTGCAAGGAAGGCGGAAGGGGCGCAGAGCGTTTTCTGTGCATGCGGTGCTGCGGAAGCCGCCGCCAGAGTTCAAATATCTGAACTTTACGCAGCTCGACGCGTCTCCCACTGAAAACTGAAACAGACGGACTGGAGATCTTTACCTGAAATCGACCGTGTGCAGTTGGATTTTCTGGCAGGAAATATCAGCACTGATGTGAATCAGCTGCTCTGGACCAAAAAAAGAAAAAAAAAGTCAGTCAGCTGGCAGCTTCTGGAGTGACGAAACTAACCGAACAAATCACCTCTAAATCATCTGGTGAGTTAATTATCTGCTGTGCGCAACGTTCGCTTGCTTTTTAGTTAAAAAAAAAATCGAAGCCATTTTCTTTTATTTTATCTTTATTTCACCCGCCGAGGACACGCTCCTCCCACACCTCGCTGCTGCCACTGCTTGTTCTGGTCTGAACACTAGTGCGTTCTTCGGTCTGAAAATAGTGCGTCCAACGAGAGACGTTTTGCGCTTTTAGGCCGCTCAAAACGCGTTCGGTGTGAACGTCGCATTAGACCTCTGTTCTGCAGCTGAAGATAAGCAGAGTTCAGTGCTTGAAACTCCCATCAGGTTGGTAACATTATGCATTCTTGGATCGATCCGATCCGCTCACTTCCACCTCAGTGACGTTACATAAGTCAGATGAAATTAAACGTTATCTTTCTGCGTCAATCACCTTGTAACACATCTGACAAGTTGCATAAGGGCCAAACACAACCAAATTTGAGCCACTTTTTCCTGCAGTGTAAATGTAGTCTTAAAAGAAACGATTTCTTTTTGTTTGTTGGGGGTGGGGGATGTAGTTGTTTGTTTGCTTTGAAAACCCTTGATCTAATCATTTAACCTTAAAATAACATTTTTTGTGATGACTGTATATTTGAAGTAAACTACTCAAAGTAATAAACTTCTGATTTTTTAAATCTTGTGTGCACGCTCAGATCGTGAGATTAATTTATCTCCATACTTCCCCTTTGTGCATTAGTATTTATACCTTTTCTCGGAGGTGGGGTGGAGTCCAGAGCAGGCCTCTCTCTGACGACGTGCCTCCCCTCCTCCTCTCCCCCACAGCAGGTCAAAAAGACATGTTGGCAGTGGAAACCCATGTGCCGGTGGGCTTCACAGCGAAGGCCCGCTTTCAGGAACTGCAGTCCAAGAGAGCAGCAGCCACAGCACTCCTGCAGGTCAAACAAACAGTGTTGGATGATGGTTGTTTGTATTTAAAGCAAACAGCATTTTATGGAAAATAAGACTTACTTTTAACCACTGCAGCTCTGTGATCAGTGTGATCAATGCTGCAATTATTCTGTTTGAATTCTCTGAAGTCAAAACTAGAAAATTACCACCTTTTGAACTGAAGGTTCATCATGGCAGTTAAAAAAATCTGCAGGTTGAATCCTTCCGACTGCAAAAAAAATCCTATTTTTTCTCTCAGCACTTGTTAAATGATCTGTGTTCACTACAAAACTAGCTCACCCCTCTGCATTCTCCAAATATCTTTTGACCCAAGTGTGTTCCTGGGTTTTTCTTTCCTGCCAGCTCAGTGACCTTCATAAATACTTGCACGTACAATATATCTTGTATTACATGCACAGACAGCTGGTATAAGTGTGTTAGAAGGGATAAGCTCTCCCTGGTGTTTGCAATAAAAATGTTAAAAACAAAAATATTGTATCACATTTTATGAAATTTTCAACAAAACTGGTGCCAAACAGCCTGGAGAAAATCCCAGAGTCTTTCTAATAGGCTAACTTTTCACAGCCCTGTTGATTTAATGTCCTTCCTGGTGCACAATGATTGACAGATATCTTGTCCCGCCCCATTGGTTTGCTGCTCATTGGGGCTAATTTAGTTCAGCCTAATGAGGGTGGACGTACAATTATGTGTAACGGGTATCAAGCATGTAGTTTGGTATAGACTGAGTTGATGCGATGAAGAGCAAGATTAACATAAACAAGGTGGATTATTTAATTTTTCAAGCCTTTTCCTTCATGTCTTTGGAGGAAAACTGGAAGTGAAGAGGCTCTGGGCGGATAGACCAAAGGATATTCCTATCCAGCAAATGGAAAAGCGGCTAAATCAAAGTGTTTCTGTGACCAGGTTTCAGCAGAAGAACTAACAGCAAGTGTAGCTAAATCTTTTTCCTTGTTTCCGTGTTCGCTGTTTGGATATGGTAAAGGCTCAGACTTTTCTGTGTGGAGTTTTTATGTTCTCCCTGTGCATACATGGGTTTTCTTTGGGTACTTTCTTCCACAAACCAAAAACGTTAGGTTGACTGGAGATTCTAAACTGCCCTTAGGTGTGAGCGTAAGTGCCTGGTTTGTCTCCGTGTCCAGTGTGTCCCCCACCTCTTGTCCAATCACCTCTGAAGGTAAGTTTGTACTCCCAGCATTACTCCAGTGAGTATTTATAAACAGATGGATGCATAAATGTGATCCAGGCGGTGCTAATTGGACTATCTGTGGGAGCCATAATAACGTTTTATCGACCACTGCTGCTGTTTTACTTCATCAGTTATCAGTTTATGTTTAAAAAATGAATTGACGCTTGACGTTTCTATTTGCTGAGGTCTGCATCGAAGATAATGAAGTTTGAAGGACTGGAAATCCTCAAGAGTAATATATGTGCTAAATTAAAAAGAATAATGATGTGCTGAAGAAGAAAGGCATCACAACAGTGAGACTCTGTGGAAATCCAGAGGTGCAGACTAATTGTAGAGGGGCAGTGGTTACGCTGGGTTACATGTCACATAATGATCTGTGCTTCCAGTCACTTTTCGAAGAAAATCTAGTAAATTTCTACATTGTTCTGACTTTAATTTGTGGAGAAGAACTCTAAAAGGTTTTGGTTTTGTCACTGGAAACCAATGGTGCAATTATTGTCCAAACTTCCTTCCTTAGAAAACAGTTAAATGAGGAAATTGTTGGTTAGTTTCTGAGCCTGAAGTAGTGTCTATAGTCTGTAAATGAATCTGCATTAAATGAATTAAAATGAAATGCAATATTATAGCAGAGGTTAAGTTGTAATACTTTTCTGTGGCCACTTAAAACACAAATGTAAATGAAACCAGTGTTCCTTGAAGGAATGCACATCGCTCGCCTTCTTCATGCCAGAGTTTAAGATCATCTTTGAGATGAGTTGTAGCCATTATGATAAAACCTTGAAAATAATACTGTGCACAGTTCCATGTATAATGTCACAGAGTACACAACATGAATCACTCAGCTACAAATTATGTATATGTATGAGAGGAAAACTGTTAACTAGACAGAGCTTCAGACATGTTTCTGTTAGCCCAAGAGGATTATCTGTGGTGGATTGTCATAGGTTCAGTGACACCTTTCTGCAACTATCTTTAAAGTCTTTAAGATATTTTATGAGCAGACAGGGGTGTATTCACACTTGACACATTTGGACCACTTTAAACCAAAGGACTTTTCTGGTATGAAAACACCCAAAGAGAGTAGATTCCAACAGTTCATGCTAAAGTTTTAAACAAAGATCTTGAGCCGTGAAAGACCATGCCAAATTTGAGCTCAATATCTATTAAAGTGGGTTGGCTCTAAATGTTAATCAGTTGTACATGAAAAACCAATGAATAAGATTCCTAAAAGTTTCATTAAAATTCATTCAGTGATTCATGAGATATTTTGCTAATAAACAGACCGATTCAGTTGCAAAAAATTACCGGCCAAAATATCAAGCAAACACCTCGTACAATCTGGGATAAAAAAAATAAGTCAATATCTGTAAATTGTTAGAATCTGTGACTTTTGTTACTGTATTAATACAGTACTTGTTAAAATTTGTGCCCTTTGGTTATTTTTTTGAAGACTGCGTTTTGAATGATGAGTATTTCTGTGCAGTGTGTGTTCTGCCACGCCCACCTGGTCCCACTCAGTCTGTGCACAGGTGTTTGTACTTTGCTAATGAGCCCTGACACTTTATATACTTTGGGTGTTGATTGTCCAGCATTACAGTCTTCTATTTTGCAGATAATCTGTTGATTCAGACTCTGTAGCTGTCTTTTCTTTTGCAGTAAGCTTATGTTAGATTTTCTAGTTTTGCTGCCACGATAGATCCACCACCCTAATGTGTTTTATCTTTTGTCCTAAAGTGTAAAAACAGTAATAAATGTTAACATTCGCTATATAATTCTGGCTATATGTCACCTCCACTGGCCAGAAAAGGCCCCCTTCAACAAAATCCAAGTGGCCCACGGAAAACAAAATTTCCAGATTTGCCCTGACGTTCAGAACTGCGTCTGTGAGCTCTTGTTGTGATACTTGCCTGATAGGAATTCATCCCACATTTCCTGTCTGTGTCCTCCTCACACACACTTCCTGCTCGGGCTGCATTCATTCCCGCCGAGCACTGGCTTTCCTTCAGAGAACCCAAGCAGCACTGTTGTTGGGCAGTCCTGTCAGAGACGGACACACACACACAGTAAATTAACAACACACCTTTGCACAAGTGTTGCCGCAGGACTGCAAGTCAAAGGTGAAATTAAAAATGCTAGTTTTAATTAAGGTCCTGAAGATGAAGTGTGATTAATCTTGCAAGAAAATCAGTTTTGTTTTATTAATCAGGGTAACCAGTTTCTGTTATTAGATTTCTGCACGTGGGCAACATAATGAGCTCACCAGCAAACGGAGTGGCGGTCTTTAGCGGGTGGCTCCATGTTGTTGCAGTGGCCTTTAACAGAAGCCCACTTCTCTCCGGTCTCACAGCAGCTCCTCACCAGCTCTCTGACTGACACTGGAACGAAACAAACACTCAAACCTGAATGTCACCTTTTCATTGCAGCCGGTGTTTTAGAATAATACAGTTAACAAATATAAAACCAAGAGTTCAGCTCTTATTTATTATGTGGGTATTTCTGACAACACTAACATGCAGTCAGTTTAGCCATTTTGATTTCCTCATTTACCTCTGTAATTTAAAATCTATGGAATAAAAACAGTGCTTGCTCTGACAAATTTTTTCCCTCGTCTGTCCTTGTGTGGTTTTTAGTTTTTCTGTTAAGAGGTGCACCTCCTCATGATGTCTTCATGAAGATGATCCTTGCTCTGTGCAGGGTCTGTGACAGCATGACCCAGAGATCCTGTTCTCCTTTGTTTGTTATGTTCTGTCTTCTTCTGAATGGGTGTTCTGAACTGTAATTTCATTGTGCTCTGTACGATGACAATAAAAGTCTAATCTAATCTAATCTAATCTAATCTAATCTAATTAAGTTTTAAAAAATAAAACACTGTCACTGGAAAAAGAAATGATGACATTGAAAAACTTGTGATGATACTTCCATTTTACTCTGTAGCTTTTTATCACAAAGTTGTCAACACTATTGCAGAGTTTTTTTTTTTTTGTTACGTAGTCACTGCAAGCTGTCATCATTTCTACATTAGGGGGCGGGGTTAAACGGAAAGCTCCTTCACGAACCTCCGGTTCCCTTTCAGTCAATTCACTCGGTACAACATCATGTATGTATGGGAACCACGCTCCTGCGTGTCCTGGCTGAAGCCACCTCTAATCACGCCTTTAGGCAGGTGACGTGATGACGACAGATGTCAGGCTCCGCCTGCACATATAAATAAGCCGACGAAGAGGAGGAGGCCTCCCAGTTTCATCTGGACCCCCACCAAGGAGGGGAAGACGTGCTGGATATCGGCCTGGATATTCA